>NW_025317738.1:0-34432 GCF_018873765.1 Telopea speciosissima
CTTCGTATCATTCCTCTTATTAAACGTGTGGATGCACTGTTGAGGGTTTTAACCTTCGAATCGATACCTTTTTTGTTTTCGATAGGTAAGTTGTGTGTATAAAGAAGAAGAAAAGAAAGATATAAAAGAAGGCAGCCTTCTCCCACCCTTAGACAGACCTAAGGAGGAGGAAGAGGCCCCACACCGCCAAGGACAAACCCCTCGTAACTACAAGGAAAAGCCACCCAACCCAATCACTAAGGCCTAAACTGGACCTTACCAGAAGCATCATCAAGGATCAGCCGCATTAGGTCGTAATGAAACTCAGGAGGATACAAAATAGCTTCCCCATCCCCACAATTAATGGAAGCAATAAAATCTGCCGGCTGGTTCAATTCCCTCTAAACATGCCTCACTTCATAGTGAGTCAACTGGTTTAGATTAGAGATGATTTGGTTTTTCAAAACATATACATTCCAAGGGCAACTGAACACACCAGTGAGAATCTCAACTGCCAACTTCGAATCAGATCTAATAGAAACATGTCGAAGATTCCTCTCTAAACACAGTGCCACCCCCCTGTGAATGGCTAACAACTCCATGCTAAGAACCGAAACCTCCACATCTTTACCAACATAAGCCAGGATCGGATCTCTTGTGGTATTACGAACAAGACCACCATAAGAAGCTCTATCTCCACTCAAGGACCCATCATAATGGAGCGTGACCAAGTGAGTAGGGGGTTTCGGCCAAGAACAAGCTTTGGGGGCCGAGACTGCCCATCGCACCTGGATCCCCCAAATATCAACCAAGAACTGATTTCTAGGGGTATGGGCAGCCAAAATCGGACAATGAGAACCTTTAGTGACCACATCAAAGTTGATATCTTGAAGGATTTTATCATAAGACCTTGATTGATTACTAAAGAGGCGTTGATTTCTCTCCCACCAAACATGATAAACCGTAGCACAGAAAGCCAACTTGGGGATAACATCTAACTTGTCATTAGCACAAACCACATGAGAGAGCCAATTAACCACATCAAAAAAGCCAGCAGGTCCTTTACCACTTTGAGAGAACTTAGAACTAACCTTATCCCAAATGGTCTTAGAAAAGGAACAGTCAAAAAATAGATGGGCATGACTCTCTAAACACCCCCCCCAACACAGGATGCAATTCTGCCCAACTCCAATATTCCTTCTAATAAGTTGGTCCTTTGTTGGGAGCCCACCCATAAGACATCTCCAGGTAGTACAGGAATGCCTAGGTAAAAAACCAGGAAACCAAATAAGGCTATGCCAAACCACCTTAGTAGCACTGCTTCTCACAAGTTCCCAAGCCGACTTAGTAGTAAAGAGGCCATTAGGGGTTTCCTTCCAAATAATAAGATCCTCCTCCCCATTCACAATGGGAATACTAGGGAGATCCCTAGAAATAGTAATCAGATCAAAAGAGCCCTGGGGGGGCAAATGCCATAGACCACCTCTAATAAAGTCCAAAACCAAGGCAGGTAGGGTAGAACCAGCATCATACCAAACCCGATCCCCAAACCTTTTAATCAAAACCCCTTTAGGATGCCAATTATCCAACCAAAGTCTAGTAGATTGGCCATTCCCAATAATATGATGGATGTGAGGCTCAACCAAATCTCTAAACTTGAGAACTTTCCGCCAAACCCAAGAGCAGTTTTGGGGAATCTTAACAGTCCAAATAGAGTCATTTTTTAGATAGCAGGTGTAAACCCACCTAACCCAAAGACTGTCCTTTTTAGAGGCAATCCACCAAATTTGCTTAAGAATACCCACCGTATTCATATTTGAAATTCTTCTAATACCAAGGCCCCCTTCAGCCTTAGGTTTGCAAATCCTCTCCCAAGAAATATAATGTACCTTACGTTCAAGAGACGGGCCAGACCAAAGGAAATTGGAGAAGATGGACTCTAGCTTTCTCTTGAGAGCACCAGGCAATCCAAAAATCCCTGACCAATAAATGTAGCAGCCTTGAAGAACAGAGCTCAAGAGTTGTAACCACCCTGCAAAAGATAAAAGACGCGCTTTCCAACCATCAAGCCTATTCTGTACCCGATCCAAATTAGAGGAGCAATCTGCAAAAGCCAGCTTCCGAGAGATAAGTGGAACACCTAGGTATCGGATAGGTAACTTGGTATCCACAAAATTCGTTAATTCCAAAAGTTGTAGTCTGGCCGTGTGGGTAAGGCCCCCTAAAATAATAGAGGACTTAGCCCTGTTGAGCTTCAACCCATAGTAGGTATGAAACTCATCCAAGGCCCCCAGGCAGGCCGAAATAGAGTCTGTAGTAGCCTTCACAAAGATCATCAAATCATCTGCAAAGATAAGGTGAGAGAGGTGGGAGCTCTTACATCTGGGGAGAAGACTGATACTACTCTCAACCTCCAACTTCCTCATCAAGGCTGAAAACCCCTCCATTGCAATAGTGAACAAATAGGGAGACATGGGGTCCCCCTGCCGAATTCCCCTTCCCCCTTTAAAATGGCCAGCTAGACTCCCATTTAATAAAATGGAAAAACAGTGAGTGTCGACACAAGCCTTCACCCAACCAATGAACTTCTGAGGGAAACCCATTCTTTCCATCATCTCAAACAAGAATTTCCTACTAAGGGAGTCATAAGCTTTATGAAGGTCAATCTTTAAAACTGCTGTAGGACTAGTGCCTTTCTGCTCAATCCCTCGGACCACATCATGACAGAAAAAGGATGTTGTCCACAATAGACCTTCCCTTGATAAATGCAGACTGGGAATCACTCACCACCTGCCCAACCACTCCTTGTAATCTATTAGATAAGATTTTTGTGATGACCTTAGAAAAAAGATTGCAAAGGGCTATGGGCCTATAACCAGCAAAGGAAGAGACATCCCCCGTCTTAGGAATAAGACTAATAAAAGTAGCATTAATCGAACTAGGGAGGCAAGACTTCATGAAGAACCATTTCACTACTAGAGTCAAATCTTCACCAACCACTTCCCAAGAATGTTTGAAAAAAGCAGCCCCAAACCCATCCGGTCCTGGAGCTTTGTAATTTTTCATAGCAAACACAACCTCCATAATCTCCTTATTGGACACCCTACCAATAAGACTTCCCTGTTGAGAGAGGGATAGGCCATTCGCAAGGGGACTGAGTTGGGAAAACAACCACCATCCACCGAATCAGATCCAAACAACTTCTTGTAGAAAGAGACAGCTTCATCTTTGATCTGGCTAGGATCCTTAACAACTTCACCTCCTTCCCCTTTAATCTTGAGAATATGCTTCCTATTCTGCCTACAAATCATGGACTTGTGAAAGAAACTGTTATTACCATCGCCCAGCTGAATATGTTGCACCCTAGACTTCTCCTTCAAGAACTTTTCTTCAATGACCAAGGCTTCCCATAACTTCACCTTAGCTTGAGTCTCCAAAAGAACCAGATTCGGGTCATCAGGGTGGTCCCTAAGATTGCATTGAGTTTGGTACAACTCAGCCTGTGCAGCCTTTACCGCAACAAAAACATCTCCAATGCACTCTTTATTCCACTTTTTCAGCTCTTTTTAAACATTCCTTAACCGAGCAAAGCAAACCTAAGGATGGGATTGAGGAGCAAGCTAACAGGCTATTCCCAGCCCTTCGAACCATATCATCAAACCCAGCTCTACCAATCTAAGCTTCAAAAACCTGAAAGGTTTAGGGCCAAAATTAACCTCATCTAACATAGCCACCACTACAGGAGAGTGGTCGGAGAGACCAGGAGGGTGAAAAATAGCCTCGAAGTTCAAAACATCCATCCAAGCCAAGTTTACCATCACCCTGTCTAGCTTACAGCAAATTCTAGCATCGCCACTTTGCCTGTTATGCCAAGTCATAGGTTCCCCTTTCCACTTCAAGTCAATCAGCCCAGAGTCTTAAATAAAAGTGTTGAAATCATCAATAGCCTCAAACCGAACCGGGTCCCCACCAATTTTCTCATTATGATTCCGAATAACATTGAAATCCCCTAAGACAGCCCAAGGAGTAGCAATAGCACTAGCAAGACTTCCCACATCCTCCCACAAATCCTTCCGCCCTGCCACAGTATTGAGAGCATACACTACAGTGCAAAGGAAAGAGCTAGCAGTTCCCATAATCGACACCTTGGCATGAATAAACTGCTTAGTTTTTTGAATTTCTTCAACATTAAAACAACTCGGATCCCAGCCCAACCAAATCCGAATAGTATTATCAATCTCACCATTGTGCACATACTTCCAATCTAGAATAAAATTTTCAAAAATAGCACCACAATTATCCACCTTAACCTTTGTTTCCAGAAGACAAACCAATTTAACCTGATGATCTTTGCACACTTTCTTAATCGCCAGCCGTTTAGTTGAGGCATTCATGCCTCTGACATTCCAGACTAAGCACTTCATTTAGACTGAAGGTTAGAACCGTCAACTCCCCCCTTACTCGATCCATCTCCCTTGGCCTCACCGGGCTCTTTCGGGTTTAAGAGAACCCGTTGGGCCTGAAACTTAGGCCCCTTCCCCGTGGCTCGGCCCAAAACAGAAAAAGAACCAGAATTCGAATGACACATACCTTTTCCAGATTGCCCTTGTGTTGACCGAATCTCCTCAGCTTGCTTCTTTAGTCTTTCAAAGTTGGTTGAGCCACGGGGAGAGGGCGATTCCTTCCTTCCTTTTGAATAGAGGTTTGCTGACTTGGGAACAAGAGCTGACTAAGAATCTTCTTTAACCCCCTCTCCTATGACATCTGCATCAATTTTTCCTTCCTCATCAAGAATTTTCAGGAGAGATTCCCTAATAGTGCCACCCCACTCAGCATTGCTTTCCAAATTTGTAGTAGCTGTAATATTACCCTCCATGTGAGACCCACTTATCCTCTCTCCACTCTCATCAATACCTTCTTTAGTGGCCAACACATGAGCTTGAATAGGAGAAGCACCAGTTGTAATAAACATAATAATAGAATTTTCTGGATTTTCCAAATCTTCACCATCCGTAACAGCTGTACTACCATTCCTTCCTTGGGTCTGGACCAAATCTGTTAGATTAGGCAGAATTTCACCTACCTCCTCAGCTTCCTTGTTTGTAAAAACCCTACAATTGTGCCCATCATTTAGATCTTTACCCAATAAGATATTGCATGAGTCGGCATCAAGCATAAGCTCCGTAGGATCATATGAAACCTCCTCCGTAAGATCTTCTAACAATGCAAAAGCATTTAGAGTATACAATCTCCTTCCCTTTCCCAGCCAGATTCTTAGGGATAACATTAGGAATGTTTTTTGAAAATCTATCATTCTTCTCCACAGATATGGCAGTTTTGGAAATCTCCATGTATTTTGCTCCTCTGTAATTAGGGGAAAGCACAATCCCAGCACCTTTGTTTCTCAAAATAGCACCACGATTTGAATTTTGAAAATTTTCCCCATCACCACCATGGCTGGCCTGAGATCCATCACCAGCATGTGCTCCGGCCACCTGAGAACGGCCATCATTCTTCACCCTCCATTCTTTCCGGTTGGTCCCCTGTTGGGAGCCTTCGATAACACCACAATGAAAATTTGAATGACCAAAAGTCATGCAGCTGCTGCAGCGGGGAGGACACCATTCATAATTAACTTTTTGATAAAATACTAGACCTTCATCATCATGGACTGCCACCTAATCTGGAAGATCGTGGTTGGCTTCAATTTCAACACACAGCCGAGCATAGGAAAGCCTTTCCTTCATCTTAGTCATCTTGTTAGTGGCAATTGGCTTACCAAGAACACTAGCTATCGAACTCAGAGCATCCACGTTCCAAAAATGAAAGGGGAGATTAGGGAGGGAAACCCAAACTGGAATAGAGGACAGAACTACCTTCTCGAACTTCATACCAGGTTTCCAAGGTCTAAGGATTAGAGGCCTACGAAGCACATTCCAAGGACCACCTTCTAACACCTTGGCTTTATCTTCCTCCAAATTAAAACAAAAAACAAAGAAGCTACTCTCCAAGAGGTTTACATCAACATGCCCGGACAGTTGCCATTGTTTCAGCAAATCTTCTTTAACATAGGTAAAACTTGGTCTACGACCAATAAAATGACCAAGGAGGGTATTCTTCCACTTAGATAATTCTGCCCGGAGCACAGCCGATGAGCATTGAGCAACACAGATGCCATCAATGCGTGCTGGTTCAATAAAACTCAGTTCCAGCCCTTCATGGCTCAGGTTTCTTGAAGAAGACTGAAGAAAAGAAGCCCAGGACACTCCTTTCTTCAAACCATTCGTACCAGCACCTGAAGCAATGCTTGCACCACCACCCCCCGAAGAGGAACCACCCAACTCCAAACCAGTAGCCGCCCCAGCCTCCACAACATCACAGTCCCTAGCCTGCCCTGAACCTCCATCAAAAGCATCAACATTCCCTACCTCCCCTTCTCCCGGATTGGGAGGAAGAGGAAGACCATTAGCCAAAGCCAATGGCCAGCCGGCCATCACCAAGAACCAACACCTAGAACCCAACTCTCAAAATCACCAAAGCTTCTCTCTCCTCACCCTTTTTTTTTCGAATCCTTCGAATCTCAAATCAACATTTGTTTATTTTTTATTTAAATCGTACCGTGTGGGTCGTTTGGGGTTATTTGGGGGTATTTCTGAACTTTTTTGGGTTTGGTATTTGCTAAAGAGTGTCCTTATCTCTTATTAGACGTGTGGATGCGGTGTTGAGGGTAGTGACCTTCGAATCGATACCTATTTCGATATATGTTCATTTTTTATTTAAATCGTACCGGGTGGGTCGTTTGGAGTTATTTGGGGGCATTATTGTACTTTTTGGGTTTGATATTTTCTAAAAAGTGTCCTTATCTCTTATTAGACGTGTTGATGTGATGTTGAGGGTCGTGACCTTCGAATCGATACGTATTTGGACATATGTTCATTTTTGGTTCAAACGAGATCGGGTGGGACGTTTGGGGTTATTTGGGGGCATTTCTGTGCTTTCTTTGGTTTGGTATTTTCTAAAAAGTGTTCTTATCTCTTATTAGACGTGTGGATGTGATGTTGAGGGTTGTGACCTTCGATTCGATACCTATTCGGCATATGTTCAGTTTCTTTTTAAACCAGACCGGGTGGGTCGTTTGGGGTTATTTGGGGGGCCTTTCTTCTCTTTTTGGGGTTGGGATTTTTTTAAAGTGTCCTTATCTCTTATTAGACGTATGGATGCGATGTTGAGGGTCGTGACCTTCGAATCGATACCTATTTCACCATATGTTCATTTTCGATTTAAACAAGACCGGGTCGGTCGTTTGGGGTTATTTGGGGGCATTTCTGTACTTTTTTGAGCTTGGGATGTTCTAAAAAGTGTTCGTACCTCTTATTAGACGTGTGGATGTGGTGTTGAGGGTCGTGACCTTCGAATCGATACCTATTTCGGCATGCGTTCATTTTCAGTTTAAACCAGATCGGGTGAGTCGTTTGGGGTTATTTGGGGGCATTTATGTACTTTTTTGGGTTAGGTATTTGTCAAAAAGTGTCCTTATCTCTTATTAGACGTGTGGATGCGATGTTGAGGGTCGTGACCTTCGTATCGATACCTATTTCAACATTTGTTCGTTTTCAGTTTAAACCAGACCGGGTGGCTCATTTAAGGTTATTTGGGGGCATTTCTATAATTTTTTGGGCTTCGGATTTTCTGAAAAGTTTCCTTATCTCTTGTCAGACATGTGGATGCGATGTTGAGGGTCACGACCTTCGAATCGATACCTATTTCGACATATGTTCATTTTCAGTTTAAACCAGACCGTGTGGGTCGTTTGGGGTTATTTGGGGGTATTTCTGTACTCTTTTGGGTTTGGTATTTTCTAAAAAGTTTCCTTGTCTCTTATTAGACGTGTGGATACGATGTTAAGGGTCGTGACCTTCGAATTGATACCTATTTCGGCATATGTTCATTTTCGGTTTAAACAAGATCGGGTGGGATGTTTGGGGTTATTTGGGGTCATTTCTGTACTTTGTTGGGTTTGGTAGTTTCTAAAAAGTGTCCTTATCTCTTATTAGATGTGTGGATGCGATGTTGACGGTTGTGACCTTCGATTCGATACCTATTCGGCATATGTTCATTTTTGGTTTAAACCAGACCGGGTGGGTCATTTGGGGTTATTTGGGGGCCTTTCTGTTCTTTTTCGGGCTTGGGATTTTCTTAAAAGTGTCCTTATCTCTTATTAGACGTGTGGATGCGATGTTGAGGGTCGTGACCTTCGAATCGATACCCATTTCGGTATATGTTAATTTTCGGTTAAAACAAGACCGGGGGGTCGTTTGGGGTTATTTGGGGGCATTTCAATACTTTTTTGGGCTTGGGATTTTCTAAAAAGTGTTCGTACCAGTATTAGACGAGTGGATGCGGTGTTGAGGTCGTGACCTTCGAATCGATACCAATTTCGACATATGTTCATTTTTGGTTTAAAACCTCGATTGGGTGGGTCGTTTAGGGTTATTTGGGGCCATTTTCTTGGCTTGGGATTTTATAAAAGTGTCCTTATCACTTATTAGACGTATGGATGCGATGTTGAGGGGTCGTGACCTTCCGAATCGATACCTATTTTCGCCATATGTTCATTTTCGGTTTAAACAAGACCTATGTCAGTCGTTTGAGGTTATTTGGGGGCATTTCGTCATTTTTGAGCTTGGGATGTTCTAAAAAGTGTTCGTACACCTCTTATTAGACGGTGGATGCGGTGTTGAGGGTCGTGACCTTCGAATCGATACCAATTTCGACATATGTTCATTTTTGGTTTAAAACCAGACTGGGTGGGTCGTTTAGGGTTATTTGGGGGCATTTCTGTACTTTTCTTGGCTTGGGATTTTATAAAAGTGTCCTTATCTCTTATTAGAATTATGGATGCGATGTTCAGGGTCGTTGCCTTTGAATCGATTCCTATTTCGATATAAGTTAATTTTTTGCAGGGTATAGGCCCATAGCCCTTTGTAATCTTTTTTATAAGATTATCACTAAGATCTTATCTAATAGATTGCAGAGAGTTGTTGGGCACGTGGTTAGTAATTCCCAATCTGCCTTTATAAAGGGAAGGTCCATTGTGGATAATACCCTTGTCTATCATGATGTGGTTAGAGGAATTGAGCAGAAAGGAACAAGTCCTACAGCTGTGTTGAAGATTGATCTCCATAAGACTTATGACTCTCTCAGTAGGAAGTTTCTGTTTGACATTATGGAAAGAATGGGCTTCCCACAGAAGTTTATTGGTTGGGTGAAGGCTTGTGTTGGCTCCCCTTATTTCTCCATTTTGATTAATGGAAGCCCAGCTGGTTATTTCAAAGGGGGCAGGGGTATCAGTCAGGGGTATCAGGAGGAGAGAGAAGTTCTGGCGATTTTGAGAGGGGGATTTTTTGTATTTACTCGTGGGAATGGCCGGCTAATGGTCTCCCTCCTGATCTCAGTCCAGGAGGGGGAGGAGAGGGAGTTTTTGTTTGTTGGAATGGGGGCGATGCACGTGGAGATGGGAGTAGTGGTAAGGACTCTCCAAGTGGTGGTGCTGCATGTGCTACAACTTCTCCTTTGGAGGCTTCGGTTGTAGTGGGATCCCTTTTGGGGGATGGAGTTCAAGGCTTGGATGGAGCTGCTGTAGGAGACCGTCCACAACCTACTGGTGGGGTTGTGAATGATGCTGGAGGAACGACTAAGAAGGGTCTTGGGGTGCCTTGGTCAGCCTTATTTTCATCTTCTTCTTCGTTGGTTAGTGATGGATTGCAACTCACTTTTGTTGAACCTGTGAAGATTGATGGGGCATTGGCTGCTAAGTGCCCATCTTCCATGATTAAGAATGGTCTGGAAAAATGGAAGAATACCCTTATGGGTCATTTTATTGGGGGCAGGCCCAGCTTCAACTTTGCTCGAGAAATGTTAGTGAAGCAATGGAAGATTTCGGGTCATGTTGATGTGAATTTGCTTGACAGTGGGATTTTCATTTTCAGGTTTAATCTTGAAGATGATAAGATTAAAGTTCTTGAAGGGGGGCCATGGTATGTCCAAAGAAGGCCGTTGATTCTTCGTCCTTGGAGCCCGGGAGCGTGCATGGAAAGGGTCAATTTATGTTCCGTACCAGTTTGGGTTTCTTTGCCCAATCTTCCTTTTCACTTTTGGTCGGCTGAAGCTCTTAGTTCGATCGGGAGTGTGATTGGAAAGCCGATTGTCACTGATAAGATGACAAGGTCTATGGAGCGATTGTCCTATGCTCGGATGTGTGTGGAGGTGTCTGCATTTTCTGACCTACCATCCTCTATTCCTGTCTATGGAGATGATGGTCTTTCTTTTCACCAAAGGGTGGTCTATGATTGGAAACCACCATCTTGTAAACACTGTAGGGTATTCGGGCATTCAGATGCGACTTGCAATTTTGGTATTCGTAGTTCCAACAAAAATTCAGGTCCGAAAAAAGAATGGAGAGTGAAGGATCCGGCAGCAGGTGTAACTCGGCAGGGTTCGACCGGGAATGGTGGTGAAGATTTGGCCGGAGATGAAGGTGGTGCTTCGGCCGTAGCTGGAGGACGAGAGCTGGTGATTTCAAATTCGAATTCAAATTCTATTTCCTTTAATTCTCGCATGAATAAAGGGAAAGAAGTTAGTCGGCCCTTGAGGCAAGGTGCCAGGTTGGGTAAGAAGATATTGAGTATGGGATCTTCTTTTGAAGAAGGAAATAAAGATTCAGAAGTGACCCACTCTAATGCTTTTGCTTTGTTGGAGAATCTAACGGAGGAGGTGAGGTATGACCCACAAGAAATGATGTTGGACCCGGATTCTTGTGCATTACTCTTAGGGAATGAGCTATTTGATGAGGTGGACAAAGAGGAGGGAGAAATTAGTGCTCAACCATTGAAGATTCTTCCATGCTTAGGGGAGGAAAGGGTGGATTTAATTGGGCAGGAAATCTGGAAGGAGGGCAGATTCGGTGGTGAGAATATTGAAGGCAATCCGAATTCATATTCTGTCCAAATGGAGCAGCCGATGGAGACTTCTTCTAATCTTGGAAAGGTAAATTTACCTTCTACTAAAGATGGTCTAGAGGAGGAAAGCAGATTTGGTGGGGAGCAGTTGGGAGAGATTCCTTCCAATTTAAATGATCTCTCAAATCCCGGTCATAGTAAGAATGAGGGAGCTACTGCCGTGGGAGGGGGAATGACATTTGAAGTGAATGTTACCAATAGATATGATGAGGTGGCATCCAGAAATTTGGTGAAGGTTATTGATCCTAATCTGGTGGTAGATATGAAGGGGGCAGATTTAGAAGGCGACAAGACATTAGATGAAGTTCGGAGTTTGAGGGAAAAAGAGACTTTAACTTCTAAGCCGTCAGCCAATATTGAAAGATTGAAAAAGCAGGCTGCGGAGTTGCGGGCCACCCAAGGGTCTTCTGGGAAAGGTATGGACCAATTAAATACTACTTCTTTTTCTATTTTGGGCCGACCCACAGGGAGGGGGTCTAAATTTCAGGCCCAATGGGTTCTCTTAAACCCGAAAGATTCTTTTGGACCTAAAGGAGATGGACCTAGTAAAGGGAGGGGGGGTGACACTTCTAACTTTGGTGCCAAATGAAATGCCTATCTTGGAACGTTAGAGGTTTGAATGCCTCTACTAAAAGGCTGGGGATTAAGAAGGTTATAAAGGACCATCAGGTTAAATTGGCTTGTATGCTTGAGACTAAAGTTAAGGTGGAAAACTGTGGTGCAATTTTTGACCATTTTATTTCAGATTGGAAATATGTGCATAATGATGAAGCTGATTCTCCAATTCGGATCTGGTTGGGCTGGGATCCTACAGTATTTAATGTTGAAGAGATCCAAAAATCCAAGCAGTTTATTCATGTTAAGGTGTTGATTGTTGGAACATCTGTTACCTTTCTTTGTACTGCTGTGTATGCCTTTAATTCTATGGAAGGCCGAACTCTATTCTTGATCCTTGGGCAGTCCTTGGGGATTTTAATGTGGTTCGTTACCAGCATGAGAAAATTGGTGGGGACTCTATTCGGCAAGAGGCTGTAGATGAGTTTAACTCTTTTATTGATGACTCTGGGCTAGTTGATCTGAAATGGAAGGGGGAATTTTTGACCTGGAATAATAGACAAGATGGGGATGCTCGGATTTGTTGCAAGTTGGATAGAGTTATGGTGAACTTGGCTTGGATTGATGTGCTCAGGTCTTCAGAAGTTGCCTTTCTTCCTCTGGGTCTCTCTGACCATTCCCCTATGGTGTTGACCATCTTAGATGATGCTAATTTCGGTCCTAAACCTTTTAGATTCTTTGAGGCTTGGATTGGGAGGAATGGGTTTGATGATACTGTTCTCAAGGGTTGGGAACAGCCGGTTAGCATGACTCTTAATCCCATTCTTCGGTTTGCTGCTCGGCTAAGGAATGTCAAGAAGGAGCTAAGGAAATGGAATAAAGAGTGTGTTGGTGATGTTTTTGCTGCGGTGAAGGCTGCAAGTGCTGATTTGAATCAGATTCAATGTAACCTTGGTGCACACCCTGATGACCCAAATTTGGTTTCCTTGGAGACTCAAGCTAAGGTGAAGTTGTGGGAAGCTTTGGCCGTTGAAGAAAAATTTTTAAAAGAGAAATCCAGGGTAAAACACATTCAGCTGGGTGATGGCAACAACAGTTTCTTCCATAAATCTATGATGTGTAGGCAGAATAGAAATCATATTCTGGAGATACAAGGGGAAGGGGGGGCCATTGTTAAGGTTCCTAATCTCATCAAGGAAGAAGCTATCTCCTTTTATAAGAGGTTGTTTGGGGCTGATTCTGATGATAGGGGGTTCTTTCCTAGTTCGGTTCCCTTACAAGGTGGCTTGTCACTAGCTCAGCAGGAAGATCTTATTGGAAATGTGTCTAATAAGGAGATTATGGAAGTGGTGTTTGCTATGAAGAATTCCAAAGCTCCAGGGCCTGATGGGTTTGGGGCTGCCTTTTTCAAACACTTTTGGGATGTTGTTGGTGAAGACTTGACTTTGGCTGTAAAGTGGTTCTTTTCTAAGTCTTGCCTTCCTGGCTCGATTAACGCCACTTTCATTAGTTTGATCCCTAAGACAAGTGATGTGTCTTCTTTTGCAGGGTATAGGCCCATAGCCCTTTGTAATCTTTTTTATAAGATTATCACTAAGATCTTATCTAATAGATTGCAGAGAGTTGTTGGGCACGTGGTTAGTGATTCCCAATCTGCCTTTATAAAGGGAAGGTCCATTGTGGATAATATCCTTGTCTGTCATGATGTGGTTAGAGGAATTGAGCAGAAAGGAACAAGTCCTACAGCTGTGTTGAAAATTGATCTCCATAAGGCTTATGACTCTCTCAGTAGAAAGTTTCTGTTTGACATTATGGAAAGAATGGGCTTCCCACAGAAGTTTATTGGTTGGGTGAAGGCTTGTGTTGGCTCCCCTTATTTCTCCATTTTGATTAATGGAAGCCCAGCTGGTTATTTCAAAGGGGGCAGGGGTATCAGGCAAGGGGATCCCATCTCTCCCTATCTCTTTACTATTGCTATGGAGGGGTTTTCAGCCTTGATGAGGAAGTTGGAAGCAGAGGGCAGGATTAGTCTTCTCCCCAGATGCAAGAGGTCCCACCTCTCTCATCTTATTTTTGCAGATGATCTGATGATTTTTGTGAAGGCCTGCCATGATTCTATTTTGGCCTGTCTGGGGGTCCTGGATGATTTTCATACCTTTTCTGGGTTGAAACTCAACAGGGCTAAGTCCTCTATTATTTTAGGGGGCCTTACCCATACGGCCAGATTGCAACTTTTGGAATTAAAGAATTTTGTGGACACCAAGCTCCCTATCAGGTACCTTGGTGTTCCTCTTATCTCTCGTAAGCTGGGCTTTGCAAACTGCTCTTCTATCGTGGATCGAGTGCGGAGCAGGCTTGATGGCTAGAAGGCCCGATTTCTGTCATTTGCAGGGCGTGTACAACTGTTGAGCTCCGTCCTTCAAGGCTGCTATATTTATTGGTTAGGGATCTTTGCTCTTCCAGGTGCTGTCAAGAAGAAGCTGGAGTCCATCTTCTCCAATTTTCTTTGGTCCGGCCCATCTTGAACGAAAGGTACATTATATTTCTTGGGATAATATTTGTAAGCCTAAGACAGAAGGGGGGGCCTTGGCATAAGGAGAATTACTGATATGAATACTGCTGGTATTCTTAAGCAAGTTTGGTGGATTGCCTCTAAGAAGGACAGTCTTTGGGTTAGGTGGGTTAATACCCGTTACCTAAAAAATGACTCTATTTGGACTGCTAAAGTCCCACAAAATTGTTCTTGGGTTTGGCAGAAAATTCTCAAGTATAGAGATTTGGTTGAATCTCATATCCATCATATCATTGGGGATGGCCAATCTACTAGACTTTGGCTTGATAATTGGCATCCCAAAAGAGTTTTGATTAAAAGATTTGGGGACCGTATTCGATATGATGTTGGTTCTCATGCCTTGCTTTGGTCTCGGATGTTATTAGGAATGGTAATTGGTATTCTCCCCCTCAGGGCTCTTTTGATTTGATTACTGTCTGGAGAGATCTCCCTACTATTCCCCTTGTTAATGGGGGGAAGGACCTTATTGTTTGGAAGAAAACTCCTAATGGCCTATTTAGTACCAAATCGGCCTGGGATCTGATAAGAAGGAGTGCTGCAAAGGTGGATTGGTTCAAACTTGTTTGGTTCCCTGGGTATCTTCCTAGACATTCTTGTACTACCTGGAGGTGTCTTAAGGGGGGTCTCCCAACCAAGGACCAACTTATTAAAAGAAACATCTTGGTTGGGCAGAATTGTGTTCTTTGTTGGGGGGAATTGGAGAGTCACTCCCACCTGTTCTTTGATTGTCCCTTTTCCAATTCTATTTGGAATAGGGTTAGCTCTCTTTGTTCTCCAAGTGGGAAGGGGCCTTCTGCCCTAACGGATGTGGTTAATTGGCTCTCCTTTGTGGTGTGCACCAATGACAAGTTAGATGTCATTCCTAAGCTGGTTTTTTGTGCTTCAGTTTACCATATTTGGTGGGAAAGAAATCAGCGTCTCTTTAGCAATACTTCAAGGACCTTTGACAGAATTTTCCAAGATATAAAGTTCGATGTTGTCACTAAAGGTTCTTACCCCCCTGTTGTGGCTGCCAGTAACTCAAGGAATCAGTTCTTGGTTGAGAAGTGGGGGGTTCAAGTTAATTGGACTGTTTCGGTTCCTAAAGCTTGTTCTTGGTTTACTCCTTCAGCCTATATGGTAGCGCTCCATTGTGATGGGTCTTTGAGCGCGGACAGAGTTGCATATGGAGGAATTATTAGTCATGCCACTGGAGATCCTATTCTGGCCTATGTGGGTAGGGGTGAAGACTTCAATGCTTAGCATGGGGTTATTAGCTATTCACAAAGGGGCGGCCTTGTGCTTGGAGAGGGATCTTCAAAGTGTTTCAATTAGATTTGATTCAAAGTTGGCAGTGGATATCATTACTGGTGCTATCAGCTGCCCTTGGGAGCGTGTATGTTTTGAAGTGCCAGATTAGCTCTCTCCTAACCTAGTTGACTCACCTTGAAGTGAGACATGTTTGGAGGGAACTGAACCAGCCGGCAGATTTTGTTGCCTCCATCGACAGTGGGGATGGGGAAACTATTATTTATCCCCCGGACTTTCCTGAAGACCTGATGAGGCTGATTCACAATGATACTGATAGGAAGACCTACTTTAGGATTCCGTGATTGGGGTGGCTCTTGCCTTTTCTTTGTATTTTCGAGGGGCCTATCCTCGGGGGGTGTGGGGCCTCTTCTTTTGTATCTTCTTTTTTCGTTCTATACACTCACATATTACCTATAAAAAAAATTGTTATTTTTTGGTTTAAACCAAACCGGGTGGGTCGTTTGGAGTTATTTGGGGGCATTTCTATACTCTTTTGAGTTTGGTATTTTCTAAAATGTGTCCTTGTCTCTTATTAGACGTGTGGATGCGATGTTGAGGGTCGTGACCTTCGAATCGATCCCTATTTTGGCATATGTTCATTTTCGGTTTAAACGAGACTGCGTGGGTCGTTTGGAGTTATCTGGGGGAATTTCTGTACTTTTTTGGGCATGAGATTTTCTAAAAAGTGTTCGTACCTCTTATTAGACGTGTGGATGCACTGTTGAGGGTCGTAACCTTCGAATCGATACCTATTTTGACATATGATCATTTTTTATTTAAACTGTACCGGGTAGGTTGTTTAGGGTTATTTGGGGGCATTTTTGTACTTTTCTTGGTTTGGTATCTGCTAAAAAGTGTCCTTATCTCTTATTAGATGTGTGGACGCGGTGTTGAGGGTACTAACCTTCGAATCGATACCTAATTCGACAAATATTCATTTTTTCTTTAAACCGTACCATGTGGGTCGTTTGGGGTTATTTGGGGACATTTCTGTACTTTTTTGGGTTTGATATTTTCTAAAAAGTGTCCCTATCTCTTATCAGACGTGCGGATGCGATGTTGAGGGTCGTGACCTTCGAATCAATATGTATTTTGACATATGTTCATTTACGATTTAGACAAGACCGGGTGGGACATTTGGGGTTATTTGGGGGCATTTTTGTACTTTGTTGGGTTTGGTATTTTCTAAAAAGTGTTCTTATCTCTTATTAGACGTGTGGATGCGATGTTGAGGGTTGTGACCTTCGATTCGATACCTATTCGGCATATGTTCATTTTCTTTTTAAACAAGACCGGGTGGGTCGTTTGGGGTTATTTGGGGGCCTTTCTATTCTTTTTCGGGCTAGGGATTTTCTTAAAAGTGTCCTTATCTCCTTTTAGACATGTGGATGTGATGTTGAGGGTCGTGACCTTCAAATCAATACCTATTTCGGCGTATGTTAATTTTTGGTTTAAACAGGACCGGGTGGGTCGTTTAGGGTTATTTGGGGGCATTTCTGTATTTTTTTGGGCTTGGGATTTTCTAAAAAGTGTTCGTGCCTCTTATTAGACATGTGGATACGGTGTTGAGGGTCGTAACCTTCAAATCGATAATTATTTCGGCATACGTTCATTTTCGGTTTAAACCAGATCGGGTGGGTCGTTTGGGGTTATTTGGGGGCATTTATGTACTTTTTTGGGTTAGGTATTTGTCAAAAAGTGTCCTTGTCTCTGATTAGACATGTGGATGCGATGTTGAGGGTCGTGACCTTCGTATCGATACCTATTTTGACATATGTTCATTTTCGATTTAAACCAGACCGGGTGGCTCATTTAAGGTTATTTGGGGGCATTTCTATAATTTTTTGGGCTTCGGATTTTCTAAAAAGTGTCCTTATCTCTAGTCAGACGTGTGGATACAATGTTGAGGGTCATGACCTTCGAATTGATACCTATTTCGACATATGTTCATTTTCGGTTTAAACTAGACCGTGTGGGTCGTTTTGGGTTATTTGGGGGCATTTCTGTACTCTTTTGGGTTTGGTATTTTCTAAAAAGTGTCCTTGACTCTTATTACACATGTGGATGCGATGTTGTGGGTCGTGACCTTCGAATCAATACCTATTTTGACATATGTTCATTTTCGGTTTAAACAAGTCCGGGTGGATCGTTGGGGGTTATCTGGGGGAAGTTCTGTACTTTTTTGAGCTTGGGATTTTGTAAAAAGTGTTCATACCTCTTATTAGACGTGTGGAGGCGGTGTTGAGAGTCGTGAGCTTCGAATCGATACCTATTTCGACATATGTTCATTTTTTATTTAAACCGTACCAGGTGGGTCGTTTGGGGTTGTTTGGGGGCATTTCTGTACTTTTTTGGGTTTGGTGTTTTCTAAAAAGTGTCCTTATCTCTTATTAGAAGTGTGGATGCGTTGCTGAGGGTCGTGACCTTCGAATCGTAGCCTATTTCGACATATGTTAATTTTTTATTTAAACCATATCGGGTGGGTCGTTTGGGGGCTTTCTGTACTTTTTTGGGTTTGGTATTTTCTAAAAAGTGTCCTTATCACTTATTAGGCGTGTGGATCCGATGTTGAGGGTCGTGATTTTCTATGCGATACCGATTTTGACATATGTTTATTTTTTGTTTAAACAAGATTGGGTGGGACATTTGGGGTTATTTTGGGTCATATCTGTACTTTGTTGGGTTTGGTAGTTTCTAAAAAGTGTCCTTATCTCTTATTACATATGTGGATGCGATGTTGAGGGTTTTGACCTTCGATTCGATACCTATTTGGCATATGTTCATTTTCGGTTTAAACCATACCAGGTGGGTCATTTGGTGTTATTTGGGGGCCTTTTGGTTCTTTTTTGGGCTTGGGATTTTCTTAAAAGTGTCCTGATCTCTTATTAGATGTGTGGATGTGATGTTGAGGGTCGTGACCTTCGAATCGATACCTATTTCGGTATATGTTAATTTTTGGTTGAAAACCAGACCGGGTGGGTCGTTTGGGGTTATTTGGGGGCATTTCTGTACTTTTCATGGCTTGGGAATTTCTAAAAGTGTCCTTATCTCTTATTAGACGTATGGATGCGATGTTCTGGTTCGTTACCTTTGAATCGATACCTATTTCGACATACGTTAATTTTGCCTTTAAACCAGACCGTGTGGGTCGTTTGGAGTTATTTGGGGGTATTTCTGTACTCTTTTGAGTTTGGTATTTTCTAAAATGTGTCCTTGTCTCTTATTAGACGTGTGGATGCGATGTTGAGGGTCATGACGTTCGAATCGATACCTATTTTGGCATATGTTCATTTTCGGTTTAAACGAGATCGGGTTGGTCATTTGGGGTTATTTGGGGGAATTTTTGTACTTTTTTGGGCAAGGGATTTTCTAAAAAGTGTTCGTACCTCTTATAAGACGTGTGGATGCGCTGTTGAGGGTCGTAACCTTCGAATCGATACCTATTTTGACATATGTTCATTTTTTATTTAAACCATACCGGGTGGGTAGTTTGGGGTAATTTGGGGGCATTTTTGTACTTTTTTTGGTTTGTTATCTACTAAAAAGTATCCTTATCTCTTATTAGACGTGTGGATGCGGTGTTGAGGGTAGTGACCTTCGAATCGATACCTATTTCGACATATGTTCATTTTCGGTTTAAACCAGACCGTGTGGGTCGTTTTGGGTTATTTGGGGGCATTTCTGTACTCTTTTGGGTTTGGTATTTTCTAAAAAGTGTCCTTGACTCTTATTAGACGTGTGGATGCGATGTTGAGGGTCGTGACCTTCGAATCGATACCTATTTCGGCATATGTTCATTTTCGGTTTAAACGAGACCGGGTGGGTCATTTGGGGTTATCTGGGGGAATTTCTGTACTTTTTTGGGCAAGGGATTTTCTAAAAAGTGTTCGTACCTCTTATAAGACGTGTGGATGCGCTGTTGAGGGTCGTAACCTTCGAATCGATACCTATTTTGACATATGTTCATTTTTTATTTAAACCGTACCGGGTGGGTAGTTTGGGGTAATTTGGGGGCATTTTTGTACTTTTTTTTGGTTTGTTATCTACTAAAAAGTATCCTTAGACGTGTGGATGCGGTGTTGAGGGTAGTGACCTTGGAATCGATACCTAATTCGACATATGTTCATTTTTTATTTAAACCGTACCGTGTGGGTCGTTTGGGGTTGATTGGGGACATTTCTGTACTTTTTTGGGTTTGATATTTTCTAAAAAGTGTCCTTATCTCTTATTCGACGTGTGGATGCAATGTTGAGGGTCAAGACCTTCGAATCGATACGTATTTCGACATATGTTCATTTTCGGTTTAAACAAGACCAGGTGGGACGTTTGGGATTATTTGGGGTCATTTCTGTACTTTGTTGGGTTTGGTAGTTTCTAAAAGGTGTCCTTATCTCTTATTACATATGTGGATGCGATGTTGAGGGTTTTGACCTTCGATTCGATACCTATTCCGCATATGCTCATTTTCGGTTTAAACCATACCAGGTGGGTCATTTGGTGTTATTTGGGGGCCTTTCTGTTCTTTTTCGGGCTTGGGATTTTCTTAAAAGTGTCCTTATCTCTTATTAGATGTGTGGATGTGATGTTGAGGGTTGTGACCTTCGAATCGATACCTATTTTGGTATATGTTAATTTTTGGTTGAAAACCAGACAGGGTGGGTCGTTTGGGGTTATTTGGGGGCATTTTTGTATTTTTCATGGCTTGGGAATTTCTAAAAGTGTCCTTATCTCTTATTAGACGTATGGATGCGATGTTCAGGTTCGTTACCTTTGAATCGATACCTATTTCGACATACGTTAATTTTCGCTTTAAACCAGACCGTGTGGGTCGTTTGGAGTTATTTGGGGGTATTTCTGCTCTCTTTTGAGTTTGGTATTTTCTAAAATGTGTCCTTGTCTCTTATTAGACGTGTGGATGCGATGTTGAGGGTCGTGACGTTCGAATCGATACCTATTTCGGCATATGTTCATTTTCGGTTTAAATGAGACCGGGTGGGTCATTTGGGGTTATCTGGGGGAATTTCTGTACTTTTTTGGGCAAGGGATTTTCTAAAAAGTGTTCGTACCTCTTATAAGACGTGTGGATGCGCTGTTGAGGGTCATAACCTTCGAATCGATACCTATTTTGACATATGTTCATTTTTTATTTAAACCGTACCGGGTGGGTAGTTTGGGGTAATTTGGGGGCATTTTTGTACTTTTTTTTGGTTTGTTATCTACTAAAAAGTATCCTTATCTCTTATTAGACGTGTGGATGCGGTGTTGAGGGTAGTGACCTTCGAATCGATACCTAATTCGACATATGTTCATTTTTTATTTAAACCGTACCGTGTGGGTCGTTTGGGGTTGATTGGGGACATTTCTGTACTTTTTTGGGTTTGATATTTTCTAAAAAGTGTCCTTATCTCTTATTCGACGTGTGGATGCAATGTTGAGGGTCGTGACCTTCGAATCGATACATATTTCGACATATGTTCAGTTTCGGTTTAAACAAGACCAGGTGGGACGTTTGGGGTTATTTGGGGGCATTTCTGTACTTTTTTTTTTTTTTTTATAAGTAAGATTTGTATTACTAGGAAAAGAAAAATGTACAAAGAAAGGCATCCTTTAAGAACCCAAAAACGGGAAAAGGACCCTAAGCAAGATAGGACAGCCCTATCAAACAAAAGGATAAAGAAAACCCCTAAGGCTACATCCTATAATAGGTTACTAGCTCCTTATCTTTCTTTATGAGAATGGTCAGCTCCGGAGGGAAAGACTCGGGCTCCCAATAGGTTCCAGAGGGCGTGAGGGAGGGAAGCCATGAAATCGCGGGCTGGTTCTGTTCTCTCCAAACATGAACTAATTCTTTAGACCTCGGCAGCCTAAACTTAGAGAGGATCTTACTTTTCAAAATAAGGATTTGCCAGGCCCGATGATCTGCCCATTCAAAATGTCGACGGCCAGCTTCGAATCCGACCTAATAGAAACATCATACAAGCCCTTCTCGATACAAAGGGAAATTCCTTTGTAAATAGCCTTAAACTCCATGGACAAGACAGAAAGATCTTCCCCTAGACCGCATAGGCAGCTATGGGGTCCCCACATCCATCACGAATGAGGCCCCCAAAGCTTGCTTTGTCATCTCGCAAGAGACCCATCACAATGGAGAGCAACCATATTCGGATTAGGGGCAAACCAAGAGCAGGCCTTTGGAATTTGAGCAGCCCAATGAACTTGAAGACCCCATTTGGCAGCAATATGAGGGTTGGCGTAGTAGGGTCACCCACCAAAGAAATGGACGATAATCTGCCAATAACATCCCCTTTATAGCCCCTATGATCTGGTCCTTAGGTCTGATTTTGTTCCTGAAAATTCTGAAATTTCTCTCCGCAGATATGCTTGATTGTGGCACTGAATGCAAGCTTGGTGATCAGCCCCAACTTCCTGCTCTACTGCGGCATATCTAACCGAGATGGCTGCATCAATGACATTGCTTGGCATGGTTCCATCATGAAAGCAAAGCTCATAAATAATTTTCCAAATGTCAAGAGAGAAGGGGCACCCAAAGAAAAGATGATTTCGCTTTTTCCAGCCAAAAAACTCACAATGATGAGGAGCCGAATATGTCTATGAATGAGGTTGTCCCTTGTAGGGAGGGCATCCGAAAGGCATCTCCAAGCTATAAAGCAATGGGAATTAATCCCCCTTTCAAACCAAACAGCTTCACTCCAATGCTACGGGCATTTCTTGTGCGAAGCATTCCAAGCTGATTTGGAAGTGAAATTACCGAAGAGTTGCCAATCCAAACTGTCAAATCCGAACCTCATCGTGAAATTTTTCAATGGTTGGAAGGGCCCTCCAAATATCGGTGAGGTCAAAAGATGTAGAGGGCCAGGGTACCAATCTCCATCACGCACAATCTCCTTGACACGCCGCATGTCGGGCAGCAAGAGAGTAGGAGCTTGCATCGTAGCATATCCTGCTACCAAATCTATTCAAGAGAACTCCAAACGGGTGCCAATTATCAAGCCAATGCTTTGTAGCAGCCCCATCCCCAATGATAGTTTTGATAAGGGGAAGGGCTTTGTCCCTATACTTCAAAACTTTACGCCTGCACTCCGGGAGCGCTTGTTGAGACCCTTGTGTCCAAAGAGACTCTTGCTTTAGGTATCTTTCTGAACCCACTTAACCCAAAGCCGATCCGCTTGGAGGCAATCCACCAAATTTGCTTCATAATTCCAGCAATGTTCATTTCTTTGATCCGCTTGATTCCCAAACCTCCCTCCGATTTTGGTTTACAGACCGCATCCCAAGAAATAAAGTGGGTCTTCCTTTGAAGAGAGGGGCCCGACCAAAGGAAGTTAGAGAACATAGACTCCACTTGGTGATAACATTACCAGAAGGCCGAAAATCCCGCCCAAAATGTAACTTCCTTGAAGAATTGAAGCTAAGAGTTGAAGACGACCAAAGCATAAGAGAGGAATCTAGCCTTCCACCCTTCCAACTTTCGACGAACCAAGTCCAAGATGGGGCTGCAATCTTTCATGGATAATCTGCCGGACACAAGAGGAACTCCAAGGTACCTAATAGGCAGCTTGGTTTTCGAAAAACCAGTTAAATCCAAAAGTTCCATACTACTAGTTTGGGTAAGGCCCCTAAAATAATAGAGGACTTAGATCTCGTTAAGTTGAAGCCTTGGAGAGGGCAGCAAACTCATCCGGACCCCCAAACTAGCTAAAATAGAATCGCGGTTCCCCTTCACAAAAATCATAAGATCATCTCGCTAAAATGAGTGTGAAAGATGAAATGATTTATAGCGGGCAGCACTTAATCGACCATCAATCTCAAGCCTTCGCATAATTCCAGTGAAGGCCTCCATAGCAAGGGTGAACAGATAGGGGGACAGTGGATCCCCTTGTCTAATCCCTCTCCCTCCATTGAAGAAACCAGCCGGGCTGCCATTTATAAGGACAGAGAACATAGGAGTGGTTACACAGGCCTTCACCCACCCTATGAACTTATCTGAGAATCCCATTCTTCCCATCACATCAAACAAAAATTTCCTACTTAGAGAGTCGTAGGCCTTGTGAAGATCCACCTTCAAAATCTGCAGTAGGGCTGGCAGCTTTTTGTTCGATACCTCACAATATCATGGCAAACAAGTATATTGTCAACAATAGACCTGCCCTTGATGAAAGCCGATCGATTATGGCTGACCACACTCCTAATAACATGCTGGATCCTATTGGACCCTATTGGAGAGGATTTTAGTAATAATCTTGTATAGGAGATTGCATAAAGCAATTGGCGAAACCCGCAAAGTGGAGACATCCCCTGACTTTGGAACCAAAGTAATAAAGGTTGCATTAATAGAACGGGGCATGAAGGAGTTCGCAAAGAACCATTGGACAGCATGTGTTAGCTCCTCACCAATGACCTCCCACGAGTGCTTGTAAAAGCCAGCCCCGAAACCATCGTGCCCTGGGGCTTTAGAGTCTTTCAAACTAAACACAACTCTTTTAACCTCGTCTCCATTTACCTCCTTTCCAAGCTCCATATTCTGAGATGGAAACCACCCCCAAAAGGGGAATCGAGGGGGCAAGAGCCCAAATCAGTGTAATCGACCCGAACAGCTTCGTGTAGAAAAGAACAGCCTCTTCTTTGATATCCTTAGGGTTAGTGAGTGTATTTCCAGCCTGATCCATGACCTCCAAGATATGGTTTCTGTTTTGCCTTCTTTGCATGGACTTGGGGAAAAAACTATTGTTGCCATCTCCCAACTCAAGCCACCTAACCCTAGATTTCTCCTTAAGAAACCTTTCTTCCATTTGCAGCGCAGCCCACAACTTGCCTTTAGCTTCCTTCTCCAATTCAACAAGGGAATCATCAAGGGATAAAGAGAAAGGTCATACTCAATTCGGCCAAGATCATGTTCTCGCATCCTTAACATTTTTGAAGACATCTCCGATACTTTCCTTATTCCAACATTTAAGCTCAGATTTCACATTCTTTAACTTTGCAGCAAATCTCAAGAAGGGGTTTAAGTTGACATTTATAGCCTTCAACCAGCCCCTTTTACCACTTCATCATAGTCCTTGTGGTGAGTCCAAGCATCAAAAACCGAACGGCTTAGGCCCGGAGTTGAGATTGTCCAAAATATTGAGAGCAATCGGGCTATGGTCGATATTCCGGGCATAGGAAGTTCACTTCAGAAATGCAACTTGTCCAGCCAAGCACTATTAACGAGGACTCGATCTAATTTGCAGCAGATTCTACGAGTACCACTTTGGTTATTATTCCAAGTGAAAAACTCCCCTCTCCATTTCAAGTCAGCCAGGCCCGAATTGAAAATGCAGGAATTAAATTCATCAACCACCCACGATGGATAGCATCCCCTCCCATCTTCTCATTTTGGTGTCTAACCGTATTGAAATCTCCCATAACAGCCCAAGGTTCAACAACTCCTGAAGCAATGCCAGTTATCTCCCTCCAAAGTTCCATTCGACCTTCAAGAGAATTTAGCGCATATACAGCAGTACAAAGGAAGGACAAAGAAGTCCCAATAACAAAAATCCTCATTTGGGTTTGGTATTTTCTAAAAAGTGTTCTTATCCCTTATTAGACGTGTGGATGCGATGTTGAGGGTTGTGACCTTCGATTGGATTCCTATTCGGCATATGTTCATTTTCTTTTTAAACCAAACTTGGTGGATCGTTTGGGATTATTTGAGGGCCTTTCTGTTCTTTTTCGGGCTTGGGATTTTCTTAAAAGTGCCTTTATCTCCTATTAGATGTGTGGATGCAATGTTGAGGGTCGTGACCTTCGAATCGATACCTATTTCGCCATATGTTCATTTTCGATTTAAATAAGACCTGGTGGGTCGTTTGGGGTTATTTGGGGGCATTTCTGTACTTTTTTGGGCTTGGGATTTTCTAAAAAATGTTTGTACCTCTTATTAGACGTGTGGATGCGGTGTTGAGGGTTGTGACCTTCGAATCGATACCTATTTCGGCATACGTTCATTTTCAGTTTAAACCAGATCGGGTGGGCCATTTGGGGTTTTTTGGGGACATTTATGTACTTTTTTGGGTCAGGTATTTGTTAAAAAGTGTCCTTATCTCTTATTAGACGTGTGGATGCGATGTTGAGGGTCGTGACCTTCGTATCGATACCTATTTCGACATATGTTCATTTTTAATTTAAACCAGACCGTGTGGCTCATTTAAGGTTATTTGGGGGCATTTCGACAATTTTTTGGGCTTTGGATTTTCTAAAAAGTGTCCTTACCTCTTGTTAGACGTGTGGATGCGATGTTGAGGGTCGTGATCTTCGAATCGATACCTATTTTGGCATATGTTCATTTTCGGTTTAAATAAGTCTGCGTGGGTCGTTTGGGGTTATCTGGGGGAAGTTCTGTACTTTTTTGGGCTTGGGATTTTCTAAAAAGTGTCTGTACCTCTTATTAGACGTGTGGAGGCGGTGTTGAGGGTCATGACCTTCGAATCGATACCTATTTTGACATATGTTCTTTTATTATTTAAACGGTACCGGGTGGGTCGTTTGGGGTTGTTTGGGGGCATTTCTGTACTTTTTTGGTTTTGGAATTTTCAAAAAAGTGTCCTTATCTCTTATTAGAAGTGTGGATGCGGTGTTGAGGGTCGAGACCTTCGAATCGTAACCTATTTCAACATATGTTCATTTTTTATTTAAACCGTATCGGGTTGGTCGTTTGGGGTTATTTGGGGGCATTTCTGTACTTTTTTGGGTTTGGTATTTTTTAAAAAGTGTCCTTATGTCTTATTAGGTGTGTGGATGCGATATTGAGGGTTGTGACCTTCGAATCGATACCTATTTCGACATATGTTCATTTTCGGTTTAAACAAGATTGGGTGGGACGTTTTGGGTTATTTGGGGTCATTTTTGTATTTTTTTGGGGTTGGTATTTTCTAAAAAGTGTCCTTATGTCTTATTAGACATGTGGATGCGGTGTTGAGGGTAGTGACCTTCGATTCGATACCTATTCAGCATATGTTCATTTTCAGTTTAAACCAGACTAGGTGGGTCGTTTGGGGTTATTTGGGGGCCTTTCAGTTCTTTTTTGGGCTTGGGACTTTCTTAAAAGTGTCCATATCCCTTATTAGATATGTTGATGCGATGTTGAGGGTCGTGACCTTCGAATCAATACCTATTTCGGCATATGTTCATTTACAGTTTAAACAAGACCGGTTGGGTCATTTGGGGTTAGTTGGGTGCATTTCTGCACTTTTTTTGGCTTGGGATTTTCTAATAAGTGTTCGTACCTCTTATTAGACGTGTGGACGCGGTGTTGAGGGTCGTGACCTTCGAATCGATACCTATTTCGGCATACATTCATTTTCAGTTTAAACCAGATCGGGTAGGTCATTTGGGGTTATTTGGGGGCCTTTCTGTTCTTTTTTGGGCTTGGGACTTTATTAAAAGTGTCCTTACCCCTTATTAGACATGTGGATGCAATGTTGAGGGTCGTGACCTTCGAATCAATACCTATTTCGGCATATGTTCATTTTCGGTTTAAACAAGACCGGTTGGGCCATTTGGGGTTAGTTGGGTGCATTTTTACACTTTTTTTTGCTTGGGATTTTCTAATAAGTGTTCGTACCTCTTATTACATGTGTGGACGCGGTGTTGAGGGTCGTGACCTTCGAATCGATCCCTATTTCGGCATACATTCATTTTCAGTTTAAACCAGATCGGGTGGGTCGTTTGGGGTTATTTGGGGGCATTTCTATACTTTTTTGGGTTTGGTATTTGTCAAAAAGTGTCCTTATCTCTTATTAGACGTGTGGATGCGATGTTGAGGGTTGTGACCTTCGATTCGATACCTATTCGACATATGTTCATTTTCGATTTAAACCAGACCGGGTGGGTCATTTGGGGTTATTTGGGAGCCTTTCTGTTCTTTTTTGGGCTTGGGATTTTCTTAAAAGTGTCCTTATTTCTTATTAGATGTGTGGATGCAATGTTGAGGGTCGTGACCTTTAAATCGATACTTATTTCGGTATATGTTAATTTTTGGTTAAAAGAAGACCGTGTGGGTCGTTTGGGGTTATTTGGGGGCATTTCAATACTTTTTTGGGCTTTGGATTTTCTAAAAAGTGTTTGTACCACTTACTAGACGAGTGGATGCAGTGTTGAGGGTCGTGACTTTTGAATCAATACCAATTTCAACATATGTTCATTTTTGGTTAAAAACTAGACCGGGTGTGCGTTTGGGGTTATTTGGGGACATTTTTGGAATTTTTTTGGCATGGGATTTTCTGAAAGTGTCCTTTTCTCTTATTAGACGTATGGATGCAATGGTTAGTGTCGTTACTTTTGAATCGATACCTATTTCGACATATGTTAATTTTTAGTTTAAACCAGACCGGGTGGGTCGTTTGGGGTTATTTGGGGGCATTTCTGTACTCTTTTGGGTTTGGTATTTTCTAAAATGTGTCCTTGTCTCTTATTAGACATGTGGATGCGATGTTGAGGGTCGTGACTTTCGAATCAATACCTTTTTCGACATATGTTCATTTTCGGTTTAAACCAGACCGTGTGGGTCGTTTGGGGTTATTTGGGGAAATTTTTGTACTTTTTTGGGCTTAGGATTTTCTAAAATGTGTTCGTACCTCTTATTAGACATGTGGAGGCGGTGTTGAGGGTCGTGACCTTTGAATCGATACTTATTTCGACATATGTTCATTTTTTATTTAAACAAGATCGGGTGGGACGTTTGGGGTTATTTGGGGTCATTTCTGTATTTTTTTGGTTTTGGTATTTTCTAAAAAGTGTCCTTATCTCTTATTAGACATGTGGATGCGATGTTTAGGGTTGTGACCTTCGATTCGGTACCTGTTTGGCATATGATCATTTTCAATTTAAACATGACCAGGTGGGTCGTTTGGGGTTATTTGGGGGCCTTTCTGTTCTTTTTTCGGGCTTTGGATTTTCTTAAAAGTGTCCTTATCTCTTATTAGACGTGTGGATGCGATGTTGAGGGTCGTGGCCTTCGAATCGATACCTATTTTGGCATATGTTAAATAGACTTTTGGCATATTGTTTGGGGTTATTTGGGGGTATTTCTGTACTTTTTTGGGCTTGGGATTTTCTAAACAGTGTTCGTACAACTTACTAGATGAGTGGATGCGGTGTTGAGGGTCGTGAGCTTCGAATCGATACCAATTTCGACATATGTTCATTTTTGGTTTAAACCGGACCGGGTGGGTCGTATGGGGTTGTCTGGGGGAATTTTTGTACTTTTTTGGGCAAGGGATTTTCTAAAAAGTGTTCGTACCTCTTATTTGACGTGTGGATGCGGTGTTGAGGGTCGTGACCTTTGAATCGAAACCTATTTCGACATATGTTCATTTTTTATTTAAACCCCGGGTGGGTCGTTTGGAGTTATTTGGGGGCAATTCTGTACTTTTTTGGGTTTGGTATGTTCTAAAAAGTGTCCTTATCTCTTATTAGACGTGTGGATGCGGTGTTGAGGGTCGTGACCTTCGAATCGATACCTATTTCGGCATACGTTCATTTTTAGTTTAAACCAGATCGAGTGGGTCGTTTGGGGTTATTTGGAGGCATTTCTGTACTTTTTTGGGTTTGGTATTTGTCAAAAAGTGTCATTATCACTTATCGGACGTGTGGATGCGATGTTGACGGTTGTGACCTTCGATTCGATACCTATTCGGCATATGTTCATTTTCGGTTTAAACCAGACCGGGTAGGTCATTTGGGGTTATTTGGGAGCCTTTCTGTTCTTTTTCGGGCTTGGGATTTTCTTAAAAGTGTCGTTATCTCTTATTAGGCGTGTGGATGCCATGTTGAGGGTCGTGACCTTCGAATCGATACCTATTTCGGTATATGTTAATTTTTAGTTAAAACAAGACTTGGTGGGTCGTTTGGGGTTATTTGGGGGCATTTCTGTATTTTTTTGGGCTTTGGATTTTCTAAAAAGTGTTCGTACCACTTACTAGACGACTAGATGCGGTGGTGAGGGTCGTGACTTTCGAATCGATACCAATTTCAACATATGTTTATTTTTGGTTTAAAGGAGATCGGGTGGGTCGTTTGGGGTTATCTGGGGCAATTTCTATACTTTTTTGGGCATGGGATTTTCTTAAAAGTGTCATTATCTCTTATTAGACATGTGGATGCGCTGTTGAGGGTAGTGACCTTCAATAGATACCTATTTTGACATATGTTCATTTTTTGTTTAAACCATGCCGGGTGGGTCATTTGGGGTTATTTGGGGGCATTTCTGTACTTTTTTGGGTTTCGTATTTTCTAAAAAGTGTCATTATCTCTTATTAGACTTGTGGATGCGATGTTGAGGGTTGTGATCTTCGAATCGATACCTATTTCGACATATATTCATTTTTTATTTAAACATGATCGGGTGGGACGTTTGGGTTTATTTGGGGGCATTTCTGCACTTTGTTGGGTTTGGTATTTTCTAAAAAGTGTCCTTATCTCTTATTAGAAGTGTGGATGCGATGTTGAAGGTTGTGACCTTCGATTCGATACCTATTCGGCTTATGTTCATTTTCATTTTAAACCAGACTGGGTGGGTCATTTGAGGTTATTTTGGCGCCTTTTTGTTCCTTTTTGGGCTTGGGATTTTCTTAAAAGTGTCCTTATCTCTTATTAGACGTGTGGATGCGATGTTGAGGGTCGTGACCATCGAATCGATACCTATTTCGGCATATGTTCATTTTCGATTTAAACAAGACCGGGTGGGTTGTTTAGGGTTATTTGGGGGCATTTCTATACTTTTTTGGGGTTAGGATTTTCTAAAAAGTGTTCGTAACTCTTATTAGACGTGTGGACGCAGTGTTGAGGGTCGTGACCGTCGAATCGATACCTTTTTCGATATACATTTATTTTCAGTTTAAACCAGATCGGGTGGGTCATTTGCGGTTATTTTGGGGGCATATCTGTACTTTTTTGGGTTTGGTATTTGTCATAAAGTGTCCTTATCTCTTATTAGACATGTGGATGCGGTGTTGAGGGTAGTGACCTTCAATAGATACCTATTTTGACATATGTTCATTTTTTTGTTTAAACCATGCCGGGTGGGTCATTTGGGGTTATTTGGGGGCATTTCTGTACTTTTTTGGGTTTCGTATTTTCTAAAAAGTGTCCTTATCTCTTATTAGACGTGTGGATGCGATGTTGAGGGTCGTGACCTTCGAATCGATACCTATTTCGACATATATTCATTTTCGATTTAAACATGATCGGGTGGGACGTTTGGGGTTATTTGGGGGCATTTCTGCACTTTGTTGGGTTTGGTATTTTCTAAAAAGTGTCCTTATCTCTTATTAGAAGTGTGGATGCAAAAACGACATTGATTTTTTTCTTGTGAGGAGAGAGAAGCTCTGGCGATTTGAGAGTGGGATTCTTGGTGCTAGTGGTTGGTGATGGCCGGCAGGCCATTAGCTTCGGCTAATGGTCTTCCTCCTTTTCCCAATTTGGGAGAGGGGGAAGGTGGGGGTACTGTGGAAGGCTTATGTGATTCAGGTCCGGCAGGGGGTGATTTTGGTGGTGGGGTCTCCTCCTCGGGTGGTGGTGTGATGGTGGCTGGCTCGGGTTTGGTTCAACATGGTGGAGCTGTGAAGAAGGGAGTATCTTGGGCATCTTTTTTTCAACATGGCTGGCTCGGGTTTGGTTCAAGTTCTTTAAATAATGAAGGTCTGGAACTGAGTTTTATTGAGCCAAATTTTATTGAGGGCAACCGTGTTGCTCAATGTTCTTCAGCTATGTTATGGGCAGAATTATCAAAGTGGAAGAACACCCTTCTTGGGCACTTCATTGGTCGCAGACCGAGTTTTTCTTATGTTAAGGAAGTCTTGCTGAAACAATGATGCATTTCTGGGCATGTGGATATTAATCTCCTTAATTGTGGCTTTTTTGTTTTTCTATTCAATTTGGAGGAAGATAAGGCCAAAGTTCTTGAAGGGGGGCCATGGACTATGCAGCGGAGACCCTTAATCCTTCGGCCTATTGCTTTATGCAACCTCCTATATAAGATCATCACAAAAATCCTCTCTAATAGGATCCAGCATGTAATTGGGAGTGTGGTTAGTCATAATCAGTTGGCATTCATCAAGGGCAGGTCTATTGTTGATAATATCCTTATCTGCCATGATATTGTGCGTGGCATCGAACAAAAAGCCACTAGTCCTATGGCAGTTTTGAAGGTAGATCTTCACAAGGCCTATGACTCTCTTAGTAGGAAATTTTTGTTTGATGTGATGGGAAGAATGGGGTTCTCTGACAAGTTTATAGGGTGGGTGAAAGCTTGTGTGACCACCCCTATGTTCTCTGTCCTTATTAATGGCAGCCTGGCGGGTTTCTTCGGTGGAGGGAGAGGGATTCGACAAGGTGATCCATTGTCCCCCTACCTCTTCACCCTTGCAATGGAGGCTTTTTCTGGAATTATACGAAGGCTTGAGATTGATGGTCTGATTTGCTACCCCGTTGTAAATCGTTCCACCTTTCCCACCTCATTTTTGCGGATGATCTTATGATTTTTGTGAAGGGGAACCATGATTCGATTTCAGCTAGTTTGGGGGTCTTGATGAGTTTGCTGCCCTCTCCAGGGCTTCAACTTAATAGATCTAAGTCCTCTATTATATTAGGGGCCTTACCCAAGCTAGCGATCTGAACTTTTGGATTTAACGGGTTTTTGAAACCAAGCTGCCTATTCGGTACCTTGGAGTTCCTCTTGTGTCCGCGAGTTATCCATGAAAGATTGCAGTCCCATCTTGGATCTGGTTCGTCGAAAATTGGAGGGGTGGAAGGCTAGATTCCTCTCTTATGCTGGTCGTATTCAACTCTTATCTTCATTCGCAAGGTAGCTACATTTATCGGGCGGGGATCTTTGGCCTTCCAGAAATGTTATCACCAAACCGAGTCTATGTTCTCTAATTTCCTTTGGTCGGCCCCTCCCTTGAGAGGAAAACCCATTTTATTTCTTGGGATGCGTCTCGTAAGCCAAAATCGAGAGGGAGGGTTGGGAATCAAGCGGGTCAAAGAAATGAACATTGCCGGAATTATGAAGCAAATTTGGTGGATTGCCTCCAAGCAAGATCGGCTTTGGGTTAATTGGGTACAACAAAGATACCTCAAGCAAGAGTCTCTTTGGACAGTCAAGGGTCTCAATAACTGCTCTTGGGTCTGGCGTAAAGTGTTGAAGTACAGAGATAAAGCCCTTCCCTTCATCAAAACTATTATTGGGGATGGGTTTGCTACAAAGCTTTGGCTTGATAATTGGCACCTGTTTGGAGTTCTTTTGAGTAGATTTGGTAATAGGATTTGCTATGATGCAGGCTCTTATTCCCTTGCTGCCCGTCATGCTTGTGTCAAGGAGATTATCCGTGATGGAGATTGGCACCCTGGTCCCTCTACATCTTTCGATCTCATTGACATTTGGAGGGCCCTTCCAGCCATTGAAAAATTTCATGATGAGGTTTCGGATTTGACAGTGTGGACTGGTAACTCTTCAGGTAATTTCTCTTCCAAATCAGCCTAGAATGCTATCCGCTCAAGAGCTGCCCGTATTGACTGGAGCGAAGCTGTTTGGTTTGAAGGGAGTATAAAGTCCCATTCCTTTATAGCCTGGAGATGCCTTTCGGATGCCCTCCCCACTAGGGACAACCTCATTCATAGACACATTCTGACTCCTCATCATTGCGTGTTTTGTTTGGCTGGAACTGAAAGCAGGAATCATCTCTTCTTCAGGTGCCCTTTTACTACTGATATTTGGAAACATATTTATGACCTTTGTTTCCATGATGGGGCCACTCCTAGCAATGCCATTGATGCAGCCATTTCGGTTAGATATGTTGCAGGTAGAGCAGGGAAATTGGGGCTGGTCATAAAGCTTGCTTTCTGTGCCACAATCAAGCATATTTGGTCAGAGAGAAATTACGAATTTTTAGAAACAAAATCAGATCTAAGGACCAGATTGTAGGGGCTATAAAGGGGGATGTTATTGGCAGATTATCTTCCATTGACTTGGTGGGAGACCCTACTACTGCCAACCATCATATTACTGCCAAATGGGATCTTCAAGTTCGTTGGACTGCAAGAATTCCAATGCCATGCTCTTGGTTTGCTCCAAATCTGAACATGGTTGCTCTCCATTGTGATGGGTCTCTTTCAGATGACAAGGCAGGCTTTGGGGGTCTCATTCGTGATGATAGTGGGGATCCCTTAGCTGCCTTTCCTGGCATAGGGGAAGATCTTTCGGTGCTGTCCATGGAGCTCATGGCTATTTACAGAGGAATTTCCCTATGCGTTGATAAGGGCTTTTATGATGTCTCTATTAGGTCGGATTCGAAGTTGGTCGTCGATATTTTGAATGGAGTGATTACTGGGCCTTGGCAAATCCTAACTTTGAAAAGTAAGATCCAAATAAAGGCAAGGCTGCTTAGGTCTAAAGAATTCATTCATGTGTTTGTGGCCTCCATCCCTACAGACCCTTCTGGAATTCTTTGGGAGCCTGAGTCCTTCCCTTCGGAGCTAGCGATTCTCATTAAGCAAGATAAAGAGTTTGTAACCTATTATAGGATGTAGCCTTGGAGGGCTGTCTTCCTCCTTGTTGTTTGGATAGGGCATGCCCTCTCTTGTCTAGGGTCCTTTTCCTCTCTTTTGGGTTCTTAAAGGATGCCTTTTCGGTATTTTTTTTTCTTTTCCTTCGTAATATATTTCTTACTTATCAAAAAAAAAAAAAAAGTATTGATTCAAAGGTAATGACCCTCAACATCGCATCCCCACGTCTAATAAGAGATAAGGACACTTTTTAGAGAATCCCAAGCCCAAAAAAGTACAAAAATACCCAGAAATAACCCCAAATGACCCACCCAATCTAGTTTAAACCGAAAAATGAGCAAATGCCGAAACAGGAATTGATGCGAAGGTCACGACCCTCAACATCGCATCCACATGTCTAATTAGAGATAAGGAAACTTTTTAGAAATTACCAAACCCTTAAAAGCACAGAAATGAC
>NW_025317739.1:0-34331 GCF_018873765.1 Telopea speciosissima
TATAAGTTCAAACAATTTAAGTGACACAAATGGCTAAACTGGGAAGAGAGCAAGACAGAGCACCCACAAAAGGTTCAGAAATTGATACAAAAATGACAAAAAAAATAAAAACACAAACAAAAACAGAGGCAATGTAAAGAAATCAGATCTTCTACCATTTTTCCTTTCTCTGTAACTGATTTGGTTCCAAATCGACACAATAATGGCAAAAAAAAAAAAAAAAAACAAAGAAAGTGAGAGGGAGATATAGTAGGGATACCTGGCGTGTGGAGAAGACGAGTCGTCGTCGCCTTCGGCGCCTTGGGGGAGAGGAGTTTGCAAGATGAGGGTCTGCAAAACAAACCCAAAGTCAGAATGGGTTAGGGTTTCGTTCGTGCAAGGAAGATGAACGAGGAAAGGGAGTTGGGTATTTAGAAATTCTCCCATTTACCTCCTGAAATAGCAGGCCAGAGACCTTCGTTCGTGAGAGGAAGATGAACGCCCGGAGTTATGGCAGAGAGTTAGGAATTTAGAAACAGAAACCACGAGAAAGGTGAACGCCGGCATGAGGATGCAATTTACGGTGAGTCTGGTCAGGTCGTCGTCATCGTGAGAGAGGAGCACCACCGTGGAGCACAATTTCAGTTCGTTGTTGAGAGAGCAGAGACGAAGAGAGAATGGAGGGAAACTTTCGATTGAGCCAAAAGAAAGATAAATTATCGTTTTAATTTAGACCGTCAGATCATTTAACGCCACGTGTCTTCATCTTAGGTGTGTAATTGAAATGTAATTGAGAGATTCTAATTGAGACGATAAAAATCCCATTGCCCCAAGGCTTGCCAACTATTTTTCCCTAATTCTTCATAAATCCAAAATTCTATATATCTCTCTTCCTCCCCTTATATTTTAAAATTCCAACATTACCCCTCACCCCTTTGGGTCTCTCTCTCCCTCTCTTTCTCCATGAGCATCTCAGCCTACAGTAGGCTCCATGATCTCTTCTCAGAGTGACTCAAGTGTTGTTTCTGTGATGTTTGCCAGCAAGGAGGGGAGATTGATCTGTTTTTTGTTTGTGGCTCCAAAGAATTATGCTCTCTACAGCCATCAATGCTTTTACTACAACCAACAACTTCCTATCACCATTTGAAGAAATCCCCTTATCTCCACTCACTCCCAAATGAGTGTATTGGAAAAACTAGGAACTAAAGGGCTTTTCTGGCTTCTCAATCAGGAAGTCACTTTGAATTGACCATCTTTAATTTCACCTCAAATAAGTCAAGTATAATTTTCTTTTCTTTTTTTTAATTTATGGAAAAGAGAAATATATTAATTAGGGGATAAAAAGAGTATCTGGCAGCGGCAGTGTTTCTATTGTTGTTTTCTCCTTATCGGGATGGGGAGGTAGAGTCGTAGGGGTGAGCATGTGTTACTGACGCCAAAGTGCTCTGAACAATAAGGCAACAGCTTGCTGGAGCCCAGAATTTCAGCCTGGACGCCTAAGCGGCACCTAGGCGACGCCTAGGGGACGCTTTGACGCCTAAGATACTACCTTCCCTTACACACATGCACGCACACACACCATATCCAGTACCTCTCATTCCCACTTCTATCTACGTATTTAGTTTTTTTTCCACATCTATTTTACATCCCACTATATTTTCTTGGCTTCCTATATGGCTTACTTTAAATATGAAAAATATAACTCTTTCTCACTAGAGTAGAATTCTTTGTAGACATTCCTATCACTTTTCTTCTAAAAGTTCTCTTTCCCTAGTACAACATCTTAAATCCATGGAGTTGCTTTCTCTAATAAATTCTACACAATCTTTCTCATTTTTTGAGTTGAACTTTTTATTTACATTCGTAACATTCTTCACTACTCATTAATGTTTTCAAATCATAGTTCAATATCTTGCGATATATCAGTATCTCGGCCTACCGAGATATCCGAATATATCAAATTTCGCGAAATATGGTATTTTTCTGCCATATTTCGGCACTCCATCTCGATGGGTTTTTGGCCATATTAAGGCCTCGATACTTCATGTACACCCTTATTTAAGCTAAATAAACACATTTAAACCTTCATATTGCAAAAACAATGAACTCAAAGGGGTGTTTTGGGTTTGCACCCTTGATTAACTATATACGGTCGGACCCTGATGTATAAAATAGTTAAATACATATTGTTTAAGTACTAAAAGACATAATAAGAAATTTAAACAAAGTAATGAAACAAAAATAAAGTCAAATGTAGCCTTTAGTTTAAACTCATAAAGTTATAAGTACATAAGTCATAACTTATAAACTTCATAGTAGTCAATAGTTCAATTCTCAATACACAAAGTATTTCTACGAAATTTACCGAAACATACCAAAATTTACCGAAATATACTGCTCAATACACAGTATTTCTACGAAATATACCAAAATATACTGAAATTTCTACGAAATTTGAACTTTTTTCATTTCGGAAGCCCATCTCGTCTCGGTAGTGTCGAAATTACCGAAATTTCGGCGATATATCGTGAAATTTTGTACCATGCTTCAAATAGGTATGAGATTAAGGTGAAATATCCTTCCTTAATACAATCTTCGTGACAATGGAAGCTTGGTTGTTTCTATCTCTTATTCTTTTGTGGTTTTATTTGTCCAAACCTACATAAAGATCTTCATATGTTGTTTCCAATTGCTGATCCTTCTATGTTCTGATTCTCATTTTACAAGGTAAATCCATTAACAGAGAAGGATTGGTGAAATCAAGGCTTCAGGCTTCTTTCTACTTATTTTTTATTTTTCATGTTAAGTGACTTCCTTTGCAATCTGTACATTGTGTATGCGTTGGCTTATGCAGCCCTACAACACACGCAATATACAAGAATATTTCAATCACTTGTTAAACAAAGTGTAGAGAATGAAGACCAATATAGTTTTTGCTATTGCTGCATGATCATTGTACCAAATCTCTTTCCTCTCTCTCTACCCTCTGGCTCTCCCACTGCCATCCCTCCCCCTCCCCCGCCCTCTCTCTGTCTCTTCTACTCCCTGCAGCACCCCCTTCCCCCACAACTTGTTGCACCCGCTGCCCTGTCCCGCCCCACACTTGTCATTGGTTTCAGGGATTAATGTTTCAAAACAAAAACCAAGACTCCAATATCTATGGTCATAATTGCAGAGAATAATGAATAAATGTTGTAACGGAGAAAAATGCGGGTGTAAGTTGGCTCGAAGGGCTAATCTAGGAAGGAGCCTTAACATTTCTAAATTGGTTATATCTTGTCCGACCATCAAGTCTTCCTATGCTTTTGGTCATCAAGAACATTAAAAAAAAGAGCATCCCAGTGAACAAGGCTCCTGCTACTGCAGGGTCTGGGAGGGGCAAATGTACGCAGCCTTACCCCACTTTGCGGAGAGGCTGTTTCCATGTTTTGAACCAGCAACCTGATGGTTGCAATGCTAATGATGAATTCCATCTCCAATTCGGTGTTTTAAAACCCTACTCGCATTTTTCATGGGTTTCTTTTTCATGTGGCAGGCGAGTGTGGGTTCCACCGTTTACTAAACTAGTTTAGCGGCTTCAGCCCCACGAAGCAGCATATCACGGTTGAAGGTTATTAACCCCTACTGTAATACTTTATGCAAATATTCGGCGCTGTCTGATATTTCATCGATGTCGGTCTTTGTCTCCGGTTCATTCCGTCTTGTCCCTCTAACTTCTTCTTCTTCATTGTCATTATTCCCTTCTTCTCCGAGGAGAACCATTTTCGTTAGCTCCGCTCGTGTCAGAGCTCAGGTTTGTTCATTTCTCGAACCTTTGATATTTCTTGCTAAGATTTCTAGACGTCTGTCCATTTTACTTGGTGTTACTTTTACATATAATAATACAATGTTCTAGGGTATACAACTCCATAGTTTTTACTGTCCCTTAATTACTAATAATCTTTTTTTGACATATGGATTTGGTTTTTGTCAGTCTTCATAAATCGCGTTTTGCGAGTTATATGATTTTCAGGCGTAATGATATTTCAGAACGTCGGGGTTCCAATCAAAAGTCACCCACATAGTATATTTTGATAGAACCATTGAGAATCATGTGGGTAAACTTGCTGGGAGGATTGTAATAGGATTTTGTTTATGAAGTCAGCGGAGGCCACCTTCCCACGAGCATTGTAGTTTGGGGCGAGAAGAAGCCATGGCAACAATGGATTTCTTCCCCGGCTCAGGCGAAGGAGGAGAAGAAGCCAGAGAATAAGGTTATTTTAATAAGGGTTAGAAAGACTAAGACTAGGGTGGTTCAAAAAGAAAGGCAAACAGAAATTCATGGCGTCGAAGCTGGACACGTGGAAGGCATACGATAGGATCGAGTGGAAGTTCCTTCATCAAATAGTATTGCCGTTTGGCTTCTCACCACAGTGGGTCACCATGGTGATGTCTTCGTTGCAATCCGTTTCTTATAAAATGTTGATTAATGGAGCGGTTCGTGGAAGCATTACACCTACTAGGGGGATTTGGTAGGGAGACCCACTTTCACCTGCACTCTTTATCCGTTGCTCCCAATCACTAAGCAGTACCATCTCCCATTTTGAGGACACTAACTTGATCAAAGGAATCCAAATCCACAATCATTCTCCTCCAGTGACACATCTGCTCTTCACTGATGACTGCTTGATTTTCTTAGAAATGAAGCTCGATGAGGGTGGCTACTTACAATAGTGCATGGACCTATACTGTAGGGCAAGCGGGCAGACTATAAATCTAAAAAATTCATCACTGTCATTCAGCCCAAATGTACCAAGCCGATTCAGAAGATGGTTCTCAAAATTTCTCAAGGTCCCGTGTGGTGTAGGCCCGAATAAATATCTCGGCCTCCCAACGGTATTTGGTGTGTCAAAAAAAGAACTATTTCATGATCTTATTGAGAAAACGGAAAAGAGATTTAGTGGCTGGAAGCAACGTCTTTTGTCTCGTACAGGAAAGGAGATTATGATGAGGTCTGTAGCCTTTTCTATGTCCAATTATGTTGGATCCCATTTTAAACTACCTGCTGCACATCACACAAAGCTGAGTAAACCTGCTACAAATTTCTATTGGGAAGATGACCACACTGAGAAGAAGAAAATGCACTGGATATCATGACTTCGCTTGTGCCAATCCAAGGAGAGAGGCGGGCTGAGGCTTCGTGATCCCACGTTTCACAATAGAGCGCTGCTATCCAAAGTAGCCTGGAAAATATGGAGTGAACCTGAATTGTCTTAGGTAAAGTTCATCAAGTCCATTTATTTATCTCGGTGTGATTTTCTGCAGGCACCAATGGTAGCTTGCCCTTCATGGGCATGGAGAAGCATTATGGAGGGAAGGAAGGTGCTAAAAATGGGGCTTTTGTCGAGGGTTGGGAAAGAAGACCAAATAAAGATTTGGAATGATAGATGGCTACCAAGTTTCCCTAACTTCAAAGTGAAATACCCCCCCATGGGGGACTGCCCACTAGAGATGGTACATGAGCTCATTGACCATGGCAACCTATGCTAGAATAAAGAGGTCATCGATCGTTACTTCCATCCCATAGACCATGCTGCAATTTATGCGATACACTTAAGTCTCTTTCTGTTGGAAGATCATCGTGTATGGGGAGCAACAAGGAACGGAAGGTACTTAGTTAAGAGTGCTTATCATCTCCTTAGCAACCAATGGTTTGCAAGCGAACAAGGACTACCTTCTACATCAGCCTCTCACAGATGGTACAATGTCCAACCGGTGGTCTGGAAAACGATCTGGAAGTGCTCCACATTGCCGAAGGTCAAGACCTTCTTATGGAGATGTTGTGCGGGTAGTTTGGCAACAGGGTCAGCATTGGTGCAACGACAAATACTTGTTGATTCTAGATGTCCCAGGTGTGGTGCTAATTCGGAAACTACTGAGCATATACTACTTCACTGCGACTTTGCTAGAGCAATGATTCGCCCCTAGTCTTGCTTACTCTATTCCAACAACAGAGGGGAATGGTCTTGATAAATGGATTACCAGTTGGTCCTCTTTCTTTATTTTGGGTAAGCAAACGGCGAGGGAGCTGACTCCTCGATGTGCCTATATTGGACGGTTTCTCTGGTGCGCACGTAACGACTTGGTGTTTGGGAAGAAGAGTTGGACCCCCATGGAGGTCACAACAGCAGCTCATAGCACATGCCGTGAATTCTTATTGGCAGCACTGCCTGCAACTAACCCCATCCCAGGTGTTTCTTCTACTTCGGTGGTGCCTTGGACCCCCCTCCGGCGGGTTTATACAAGCTGAACAGTGATGCTTCTTATAACCAGAATACCAGTCGAGGAGGTTTGGGCTTCATTATTAGGGATTCCCTGGGAAGAGCTAGAATTGCAGTCTCAGACCCTTGTAATATCTCGTCGATACTGATTGGCAAGGCTTTGGCTATTAGAGAGGGCCTACTAGAAGCTTTATCGAAAGGGACGTACAGTCTATAGGTGGAGTGCGATAATTCTGAAGTTATCTCCTGTTTGCAAGACCCTCTCAAAGCTTCCCCCTTGTCTGTCCGGCCAATATTAGATGACATTAGGCACCTAATCCCCTACTTTGATGCTTGTCAGTTTATATGTATTCCAAGACTGCTAATGCTACAACAGATGCCTTGGCAAGGAGGGCCCAATTTCTTGCGGATAGGACTGTTTGGCCCAATTCCGATCCCTGTTTTACAGGAGTGTAATCCGTTTCTATCTTCAATGGATATTCTTCTACCAAGAAAAAAAAAAAAAAAAAAAGAATGGGATGGTTTTAATTGAGGGCAAAATTGTCAATTATGTTTAGGATAAAACATTAAAAATAATAATAATAAATAATACATTGCCTTGACGCTAAGGCGTCAAGCGCCTTAACTCCAGTATTTCCGTTGGGATGCCGCCTAGGCGACGCCTTGACAACTATGGTTTCACTACTGCCCAATGAATTTGTTCCACGCTTGTATGGGAGAGATTTTGCTAAAAAAATCACAAAAGACCAGATTTGCACAAGACTCTGTTGAAACCAGTGAAGTGAACAAAATGGGTTGAAATTTTGACCCATTTTATTTGAAACCTGAATTTATGTTAAAAGAATGTATCGTTGTGAACCGAAATGACACATTTCATCGTAATTTTACCGAAACAACCAAATTTCGACCAAAAAAACTGCAATCCTTCTATATCGTCCAAGGCCGAAATATTTTTGTGAACTTCCGACGAAACCTTGAACTATGCCTCGAGGTAGGGGTGGAAATCATCATTCTGTTTACCAGAAGTAGAGGAAAAGGTAATCATGATATTGAATTCTTTATTTTCCTTTAGGTTTTTTAAGAGGGCCCAAGGCAAACAGGTGAAGGTGGGGCTTATCCCAGTTCAGGGAGCTGATAGTCCACCGACTTTACCCATAGATCCCACTGGCTCCTTCGGATTGAGAGTTCCAAGTACCCCAGTTCTTGTCGATGCCAGATCAGATCACCCTTGATCTGATTTGGATCATCCTACCTGTTGACAGACCTAGCTGGAATGAAGTAAAGCTCTATTATCGAGTGTCCAATTCCAAGAACAGTCTTGATGTTGTTGTGTATTAATAAAGGTGCCAATACTTTAAGACAATTTATTGGATCAGTTTCCATCTCAGTTTTTGCAAAGAATTGATTATGAATATGTAGAATTGATTTTTGGTGTTGTCAATGCACTAGTTTATGAGAATCGAGATGCTTTCAGCTCTTGGTTTCTATGTTTTTTTCCTCTAGCATATTGATTTTTACGGCGCAGGTTTTATTTATGAGGAAATCTTATAGTAACCAAAGTGATGAATTAAGAAGTTGTAACCTTACTTTTTTTTTTACCTTTAAAGATAACACATTTTTTTCCCTTTCCCTTTCCCTTTCAGTGGGTAAATCTCGTCATTTCATTTAAATACCACATTAAATAACTTTCAACTTTTTGAAAATTCTTTTTTACCCCTGCATTATATAACATTTGGTAATAAGACAAAGGGTAATTAAAAGAAGGTTGCAACTTCTTATTTCACCACTTTTGTGACAACAAGTTGCACCATTTATTTATTTCCCGTTCTCTTCAAATATTTAACAACTTGTAAACACAAAACTTGCTTCTGTTAGATGTTTGTTGGCTTGTTGCCCTGTCTATTTGTTGCAATTCCATGGTTGAATGTTATTTATCTCTAACATGTCTTGTAGCTTCATAGTAAGTTTAGAGTTTGACTTTAGCTTGAGCTACCTTATATCTCACTCTACTAATGCTTTAGCAGTTATCTTTTCTAGCAGGAAACTGGAGGCAAAAGTATTTTAGGTCAAACATTTAAAGATGAGAACTCCAAATGTAAGTTGATCTTGAGACGCCCCACAATCTATTGTACTACCACAACATCAGTAAGTGTGTTGGGATCGGTGGTATCAGCTGGTTCGGTCTATGCCTATATGTAGTATTCTTTAGGGAGAGGGTTCTCTAAGCAAGCAGTATATGTGAGTACACCAATGAGTTGTGGCAAATTGGCATCAGCTATCAGAGGGCAGAAAAATCATTTCATATGGAGAGGAGAGAGATAGACACAAAGGGTGCTGGAATACTATACCCCAGCGGCTTAGAGAAACATTTCCCTGTTCTTTAATTCACTTTCATTGTATGGTAATTTTCTTGAATAGACCTGTCATGTATAGGCACAATTCTATTGTATTTATTTTATGTTCACTGAATCGATAAACATGCGGTTTTAACCAAGCTTCACATGGTATTAGAGCCTTGAGCATACCTGATCGTGAGCATCTTTGCCTTCATTGTTTCCTGTTCAATCATCTTGCTCCAATGATCATCCTTCTGTCGCCCAAGTCAACCTCCCTGAGCTGCCCTGTTGCTGCAACTTCCACCATCTGTGCCTGCAGCACCATTGCCCCTGCTGCCTTGGTTTTCAGCGCCTCTACCCTATTTGAGGCTCACCGATCCCCAAGCATTCTCCCTTGCTTACTCCTCTGCCCAGCTTCAGCTATTTGAAATTGTATAGAACTGTGGACTTTTCTCAGACAAATAAATTAACATTATGGAGTTTTCCTTCCATAGAATTATAGGCCTCCATCAGTATTGCTTGTATTTTCAAGCAGGATTAGGAGTCACTTGTTCTCTATCGGCAACCCACACAACAATGTATTCTGCAGAAACATATTTTGATGGATAGATGCCTCAAAGTAAAAAAATGGAGGCAGAGGAACCACAGCGCAAAGTTTAACCCCGTGAAGCAACGCCTGGATTCACCTTGTGTAACAGTGCTACTGCATAAGAGGATTGCATACAGGAGGAAGAGAAGATTCAAAAAATTGGCTTTCTTTAATACCATCCGTTATCATTTTCTTTAGTATACCAGCTATGAGAGATTACAGAGTAAGTCAGTAAGTTGACATATTGTGCTTCAATTCACTAAAACAGTAAGACAATGCTTTGCCATCAAAAGTAGGAGAAAACTGAGAAAGTTGGATATCAAAAGTTGTCTCTTCTTAACCCACCAAGCAATTCTGTAATGTTTTCTGTCAATCCGGAACAAGAGTTGTCCTGGAGATGGCACAGGCATACATCTCCATACTTCCATTTTGAAACAATTTTAACCCTCTTGACATCATTATTCTGGTCCTACATATGCATGGCTGATCTCTTTTGCAAATCCAATATTGTGTAATGCATACTTACTCATCCAACTTTGCTCATACCCCACCTTGCCAAGCTTCCAACTCATAGTTCTAAATCTCGCCGAGATCTTGAAAAACTCAAGAAACTCGAGCTTGTCGAGACGAGATTAAGACTGAAATATCAAACATGCAGTAACTCGAAAATCTCGACCGAAATCATGCACTAACTCAAAAATCTCGACCGAAATTTCAGCGAGATTTCGGAGAAATTTCGGTACTTTTGTTTAGTCTCGCCGAAATGGAACAAAGTGCCGACAAACTTGACCAGACTTCAAAATTTCAAAGTAAACTCGACAGAGAAGGGGGAAAAACCTTGGTTCTTGATTTTTTTGCCACATCATCACACAATACTACTAGGATACACTACTTGGGGTTGCCACATCACTACGAAGAGATCGATGGTTGTTTATTGTGGAAGACTTGGCTACATTCAACTATTTCAGGTAAAATTAATATTCCCAAAAACTATTTTTTGGAAAAAAAAATGACAAAGATTTGGTTTATAGGGTAGATTTTTTACATGTAAGACACCGGAAGTCGATCTATGATCTCATGGTGTCGAAATTTTTTTTTTCTGTTTATTAATTTATTTTTTATTTTTCTGACAAAAAAAAATTGATTTTCCTACAACAAAAATGTAAAACAATTAAGGTTAATATAAACTGGATGGGGCTGAATTATATATGCGTTAATCACCGTTGGTCGATCTATAACCTTATAGTGTCGGAAATTATTTTCAGCAAGTAAATATTATTTTTTATTTCCAAAATTATGAAAAATAATTAAAAATTCAAAAAATAAGGAAAATAATCTGTTTTGTTTAGAAAAATAAAGGAAATTTATCGTACAACAATTGAAGCGCATATGAGCCTTCAAATGCTGTACCACATTTGGTTTTCTTGTATTAGGCCAATATTTTATTGAAAAAAAAAATCCGAAAATTATTTTTAATTATGAAAAAAATGAGGGTTAGGGAAAAAATAATAAGTGCCTACATAGTTGTTTTAGTGGTCCTTGATGTTTCTCAGTTAATAATGGCTTCATTTTTCTTTAATGCAACAGTAAGGAGGTGAGATAATGGTGAAAGAGAAGGCAATAAGGGAAAAGGAAGGAGAGGAGGCAGGGGAGGAGATAGGACAGATATAACATGGCTGCATGGTACTCCCATTGATGGTGACAAACAAAAAAACACGATGTGACTATTGTCACAAGATGATGATGTCAGGTGGGGCCACAAGACTAAAACAACATTTGGTTGGGACTTGGGAATGCAACAGATGTGATGGCATGTACCATGGTACATGTGGAGATTGCTATTGCCATAGCTAAAAGCATGAGGGGAGGGCAGAGGAGGAAGGTAGAAAGAGAGAAGACGAAGATAGCATTTGAGGAGGCAGTTTGTGCGACCCGCCTAGACCTAGTACAAGGGATTATGATAGAAATGATGACATTGACAACCCTGTGTATGTGCCTGATGATGTGGAGACAGAGGAAGAGGCTAGAGATTTTAGGCGGGCACAAACGAGGACCAGAGCCACCTTCCATGATGAGCAGGGTAGACACAGAGGAGGAGCTGGTTTGTCTACGGTAGGTGGTAGTGGTAGTGGTAGTGGAGGAGCTGGTCCGTCTAGTAGGCAGCCTTTATTTCCCTCAGGAGATTTCTAAATACTAGGGCAGCTCCACCTCCACCTCCAGTTTCAGTGGTCCCACCACAAGTGGACCCTTTACTATAGCAAGATCCCGACAGATATAGGAAAAAAGGCAAAAAGCAGTGTAAAATTATGGGGATGTAGAGTAATGTGAACGGAATGGTTGGGGAGATTGTGTCGTGTTTGTTATTCCATAGCATCCCAGGAAATGTCACTACCGGGCCCTATTACCATACGATGCTAGATGCGGTTGCTGAGAGGTTGATGAGGCTGGCCCAAGGATCAAGGGGCCCACCGCATATGAGGTAATGAATGTGTATTTGCCTCAAGAGAAAAAATGAGCTCCAGCACTATATAAATGAGTTGAGGTGATGTGGAAGTGCTACGGGGTCATGATTATGTGTGATGGTTGGACTAGACCCACAAGATAGTCCATCATCTCAACTTTATGGTTTTCCGTGACGGGAGGATACTATTTCCTCTAATCTGTGGATGCATCTAAGGGGGGAAAGGATGCAAAAAGATATTTATAAGTTGCTAAAGGAGGTAGGTTGGGGAGTGGAAAATGTTATCCAGATTGTGACGGACAATGGAAGCAACTTCAAGAAGGATGGTCAGAAGTTGATGAATAATAGTAAGTACCGGCTCTTCTGGACCCCTTGTGCAGCCCATTTCATTGACTTGATGTTGAAGGACATGGGGAAGGTAAAATTGGTCCAACGTGTTGTTGAGAGAGCTAGACAAGTGAGCACTAATGAAATGGGTTTGCACTGAACCTTCTCAGGGAGAAGTATGGTAGGGACTTGATAAGGCTCAGAATCACCAGATTCACCACAAACTATAATGCATTAAAGAGTTTTGAAATGACGAAGGTTGGACTCATATCTATGTTTCCATCTGAAGAATGGTTTGAGTGGAGGGAGTCAAGTTCCCCTGGTGGTAGGGCAGCATAGGCAACCATTTCATCTAAGTTTTGGATTCAGTTGGGTAAGGTGGTAAAAGTGTTATGCTCAGTTGTCTAGGTCCTAAGGATGGTTGACTCTACTTTCAAGCCCACCATGCCACAATTGTATGTTGTTGTGGACATGATGAAAGACAGAGCCACGTGGCAATAGGAACTTCTTAAAGATTATCAAGGACCATTGGGACCTTCAACTTATGCATCCACTACATAAGGCCGGTGAGTATTTAATTTATATACGTCTAATTCACATTATATTTTATTATTCATACTTTCATAGAATATGTAATAAATTGACAATATCTATATATCAATATTTAGTATACTACCTAAACTCCAAGTAACAATATAACCATAAACTTTGGATGAATTCGGACCTTATAGAAACAATGAAGAAAGTGGTTGCAAAGTTGGAGCCAAAAATAACCCATAGGTTGTTTGCAACATTGAGGTGAGTTGTGTAGTTCTTTATGAATATATTAAGTAATTACTCAGAATGGGTTCCTAATATATACAATTTTCTAAATGGATATATATGAAAAGTTTCAGGGATGGAACGGGGAGTTTTGGAACCCCCGCTGTAGAGACTAGCCGAAATGGTTATGATGCTGGTAAGCAAGTAAGTAATATATTCTCTTACTTCCATATGTATTTAAACTTGTGAAATGCAAACAACATGTGTTCTTGTTGTAATGCAGTTGAATGGTGGATGTTGTATGGGAGTTCTACAAAAAAATTTGAGGATGAGAGCAATCAAGTTCCCATCTCAAACATGTTCCGCATCCGGGTGTGAGTGAAATTGAAGTATGTTTTCATTCATCCACTCAAAGAGGCGCAACCGATTAGGTTCCCAATGCCTAGCTGACTTGGTGTAAGTACATTACAATATGAGGATGAAGATGCAGCACATACGCATGGGTATGGAGAATGACAGTTCCCAGATCGAGTTCGCCGATGTTTTCCAAATTGAGTTAGATGGTGAGGATCCCTTGGTGGAGTGGGTGAGGAATAGAGGTGAGCCAGTGATTGATTAGGCTAGGGGTAGGCTTGACCCCTATATAGCCAATGAGATGGGTATTGATATGGATCAATACATGGCTACAAAGGGTCAGATACACGCACAGACACCCTGACCGTTCGGACCCTAATGATCCACTTCTTCGGGTGGTCAAACTTGCATACCGTCATCATCTACTCATGGAGGTGATGGAGATGACGACGATCGTGACGGCGACGACGACAATGATGATGGTGACGCTGATAGACTTTCAAGAATTCGAGAGCAGTATAATCAGTCAGAGGAGGAGATGTAGAAGACACAGCCAAAGCCAGTTCAATACACTGGGGAGACCCAGTTTGATCATGCCACATAGGATACGGACCACGAAGCACATCCAGCCGCAGCCTACACGAGAGGAAATTGTCACTGGTTCAAAGCAGATAGGCAGGCTGACTGTATGGACATTGATAGCTTGTCTAGTACTATGGGAGGGCTGAGTATAGGGGAAAGCAGAGGAAGTGGCTTTTACCGGAGAGAGCTCCATCTCAGAGTACAATCCATATGGGCATTTCATTGGCATTGGGGAGCATGCATCTTCTTCATCCGTTCCCAGTTTTGAGTATGACGCCTACTCACAGTCACAGGGACATATTAGATCATCCTTTGTCGACAGTTTCTTCTCCTACCCAGCCCACCAGTTGTACATGCATCCGTATGGATCTTATGAGAGTGGCTCAATGACTGGTTCTTCACATTGCGATGAGCTATACCCTAGGATAAGTTACATACAGTATGTAGATGAGACCATTTACACGGAAGTTGTGGAGGACTACTCTCGTTTCTTCCAAACACTATGATGTGGCATTCATATGTCATGCAGCACGCCATCTCCATCGAGCCATAAGTGGACTCAATCCAGCACGTCATAGTTCATATTAGTAGGCAGCCAGGTACTTATAGATTTGTATTGTTGGGAGTTGGGAGGTGGAAGACTAGGGTAGTAAGGAGTCTATGACTTATGTATTGTTCACTTACTTAGGTTGTGTGTCTATGTAATATGCATTATTCACACTTCACTGTACTATGTAGTTTGTAGTAGAAACTTTAAGTCTTCAATTATTTCTTAAATAATAATTCAATATTATGTGTCTTCATCCATTATTGCATAATTTACTTGTTTTACTTGCCAATTATGTCTCATAGGACTCAAAAAATGTGTAGAATAAATAATTTTACATTAAGGGTTCGACGTTTACTACCAACCAAGGATGCAAATCCAAAACAACAAATTGGGTGCTTTTTTTTTTACAATTTGAAGATTTAAATATGTTTATTCAGACTAGAACAAGCTTCCCTTAAAGTTTCGGAGCCAACTGTGGCCATTTGCTTACACACAAAAAAAAAACAAAAACTCGCCGAGATCTCGATCATCTCAACCTACTCAAGACACCGAGTCTAGGCGAGTTTTCGAACTAGTTGATGATTTCATTCTGAAAATTATGATCTTCAAATATCTAACTCTTGGGAAAACAGAACCTAAAGGTTAATAACCTCCTCGGAACAAATTCAACGGCTGTATGTACCCCGCTTAATGGTGGACCCATTGAACTATTAAAGATGAAGTCCATTATCTTAAGCACAAGAATTGACAGTCATTTCCCATCAATGAGAAGAAGATAAACTTCCTGACTACTATTGCATGCAACTTGTGAATCTGGAAATAGAAACACTTATTCATTACTTTCATTGACATGATTCATAATTCCATAGTTGTCACGGCATCTAGGTGACCGAAGGCGTCGGAGAGGGTCCAAAATCAAGGCGACACCAATTAGGCAACCAAGGTGCCCGCTTAGGCTACCAAGGCGCCTGGTCGCCTAGGCGTCGCCTTGACAACTATGATAACTATGATAATTCAATTCAAGATTTCTGAAATATTTCCCTTCTCCCTCTTCCTGAGTGGTGAGCAAGAATAGAAATCCAAATTTGATTAAGTAGAGTGGCAACATTAAACAAGTACAGATAAAAATAGTAGTCTTGCGACAGTAATTCTCAATCACCCATCCAAAAAAAGTTCCTCTCTAGCCTAGGTTAGACAGAATGATATAAAACAGATTAAATTATAATAGACGCATTCCACAAAATTCCCCTTCCCTTGAGAATGCGGAGTGAAAATAGAATATTAATTGGATTAAGTACACCAGCAACATTTAAAGATTAAAGAGGTGGTCTTTAGACACTCTTAATCACACATCGAAAAACTCTTTCTAGCATAGTTTAGACAGAATTATAGGAAAGAGATTAAAATATGATAAAGATCATACCTCAAATAACTGGTTTTTGAAACACAACAACCAATCCGAGTCATTTGATGTAACCAATCCACCTCCCTCAGTGCTTATGGACTCTGCACACACACTGGATCTCTCAGGAGGGATCTTTACTTTGTCTTCCCCATCAATAGCAGGTTCCTCATATGCAGATTCAAGAGGCTTAAAACAATCATTTAATGCTAGATTATCTCTAGCGATCTGACTAACTTCATGATTAAGATCAGATTTTATCTGACCATTACCACAACAACTGACTGCTGCTTCTTGTTCTTCATAGGAGAACCCGCAGCAGCAATTTGATTCTTCCATCTCGAAGACACGACTGACTAATCCATCTCTCCATGATATCCGCATCTGTGACTGTGAGACATTCTCAATGCTGGAGCATGAAAAGTCTCCTTCCAAATCATTCAAAGGCTTCTGAATTTGGGCCCCATCAACAGAATTTAAAGGTGTAGCTGGGTATGAGAAGCGGGCACTCGAAGCAGGCAGTGGTGGAACATCAGCAACACCCCACATTGATGATTGACTTTGGGGAGACAAATGTGTGTTGTGCAAACAGTCCACCACCGAATTAAGTTCAAGTTGATGCTCTTGATGATTGTCCCCGTCCAACCAAGACAATCCAAACCGAATAATATCTGGGCTTGAATCTGACTCTGGTGTACACATCACATTTCCACTACCCAAAGAGTCCCAAGAGAATGGAGAATTCTCTCTTCCTATATCATACCGGTATCTTCTCTCTTCTGGCGGTAAACCATCCTTGTGATTAGATGTAGTAGAAGAAGGCACAGGCGTACATGATGAAGAACAACCAATTGGAGAAACCAATGAAGGTCTCCTCTTCCCTCTACCATAGATAGTTGTAGTTGTAGCAGTACTTGCATTGTTACTGATACTACAAATATCCGAAGAAAACCCATGACGAGAGCAAGATGAAGACGGGGAATGGATTGAGGAAAATCCCAGAAACCTCCCAGATTCAGGTGAGCTTTTTCTAGAACTGCCCTTGTGATCCTCTCCCTCCTCATCACAGGGGGGCAAGAACCATTGCACTGAAGCTTCAGCAGGTACAGGAACCAAAGAAACCCTAGAAATATTGAGATGCCCCGCATCATTACTATTATCAAGGCCATCAAAAGCCCCATCTTTACAAAACACCGTATCATCTCCTACAGTGAGGAACCCTCTAGGCCTACATTTCCTCTTGTCAGTTACCCCAGAAAGAACATGACCAGCTCCAAAACAAGTAGGTGTTGAAACCACAAATGACTCACATTGGATCTCTGGAGATATTGAAGCCTGAACAGGGGGTGTCGTGTTGGTTGCTGTTGAGTTTTCTTCTTCTATATCCTTACCAGGGGTAGAATCCAAACCAGACCCCTGTGCCAACTTATTCACAGGAGTTCCTTCTTCCTTTAAATCTACTTCAGGACTCAACAATCTTGGTTCAGAAGACTCAGCTGTCTCAACTGGCTCTTTCTCTTTCAAAGCCTCTTCCTTCAAACATACCCCAGAAACCAATTCATTGACACAGGATCCATTGCCCTCAAAATGTGGTGAGGGTTTTGAATGTCGATTTGCTCGAAAGCTACGCTTTTTATTGTTTTGCCACTGATACAGACATGAGGTTCTCTTGGGTTTCTCTAGATTTCCTGAAATAGCCCCGCCGCAGGGTAGTTGTTTAGTTGGGGGTTTGGGTCTGCAGTGTGAATGGCCAGGATTTGGGGCTGATTTAGGGGTTTGGGGGAGATTTTTGGGTCTATGCAGAGGGGTTTTGGAAGAAGAGTTTGAAAGGACGAAGCTTAAACAACCTCTTGGAGCCTCAATCGACAGAGAAGAACTGCTGCTGTTGATGCTGTTTAGGTCCTTCAATGGATTCCGAGAACTAGGTTTCTTCTTACGCTCGCTCTTTAACTCGAACCCTTCCGATCCATTACAGCTCTTCTTCACTAACTTTGACACTCTACTCATTTCTCTCACTCGTCCCCTTTGTTTTCTCCGCAACTGCAAATGCCTTTGAGATCTGCAAAACGGGATTTTGAATTGGAAAAGGACAAAAAGAACAAACGAGATCTGCAACTAAAATGCCTTCACCCCTTTCAAAGCTCTTTGTTACGAAAAATGCCATCGCTTCTCACTGTGACTGTCAGGTAACGGCATTTGTCTTTGATTCTACCCTACATTTTCACTAACTTGCGCCGGGTGGCAATAACCCATCCCTGATTACTTAGAGCAGTCGTTGAAATCAAGGTGTCAAGACTCAAGAGTCGTTGAACTCAAGGGTGTATGGCAACGTTCTAAAATATATATGTTTTTTTTATGATAAAAAGATGGATAAACATAAGTATTGTTTGTTTCTTGAGCCTCTTTAGCTAAGTTAGACACCACTAGCGAATAGAATGGATCCCCCATACCGTCAAAGCTCAAATCCTACCCTACAAAGTTAATATCCAAAAAATAATGTAAGAGCAGTCATGGCCAAGGCTTTGTAATTGAAGATGGAAGAAAATCAGTGATCTGTCAATTCGAGCACCACACTTCTTTCATCTTCAACCTTAAACGTTGAGCATGCTCGAGACCAGTATGGATACAAAATAGTTATGGCTCCAAAGGACAAGAAGTTTCGATTGATCCTGCAGTAAACAAAATAAAATGGCCATTTAGAAAGAAAAAAATGTAAGACCATCCATTATAACTACTCAAGATCCGGTATCCCGCACAAATTAAAACAGGGAAATTGAAGATAGGCAAATGAGAAAGAGTAGCCAATGGAACAACCTCCTCGCTTGGAGAATATACATCCTGGGAAGAGAATGAGGGGAGGAGGGGATAACCCCAAATCGATATCCAACTTTCAATCTTTTTCACAACCCATACTGGATCGGCTTCTCTGGTCCATAAACAACTTTGTTTCGAACCGACCATATAAAGTAACAAGTAATAATAAATACCTCAAAGAACCAAGTTAAAGATTGTTTATCCAAATTAAACTTAAATGGAAAGGAGAGGCAAAAGTTTTCCAGAGAGGAATGAGACAAATACTCAATTCTCAATCCCAAAAGACCAGCAACCAAAATATGTTTAATCCAATGACATGAAAGAAATATGTGTCAGTATGATTCCACACAATTTCCACAAAGAGCACAATAGGGGTCAATCGAAAGTCATTTGTGTTAAAATTATATATGGAATATAATTTCATATTCCCTATTATGGACTAATATTAAATAAAGTGAAACTCAAGCTAATTATGGTATTGGTTTAATTAAGGGGATCATTGAGTTATATTAGGAATCCTATGTGGACTGGCTTTAGTGTGGACAGATAGATTCCTATTGGGACTGTGATAAGTCAGACCCTATAAGGATTACTATATAAAGAGAGCTAGGTCCCCCCTCTACCCATTATTACAACTTCTAATTCTCAATTGCTATTGAGGAGTGCATTCTAGTCAGAGAGAGAGATATTCAGTGTTAATCATCCCTTGCATTCGATATTCTCATCAAACTAATTACTTTGGGAATAGAGGGGAAGCGCCTAGATCTTTGGTCTTTATTTTTTCGCTGCGATCATCATCATCATGGATGCGAAACAAGGTTGGTGGTTCTATCCCTGTTTTCTATTATTTATTTGATTGTGTTCTTGAACGCCCTATGGAGATCCTGACTTTTGGGATTTTGTCCCTATTCGGATCGATTTAATCTAACATGTGGTATCAGAGACTCCATGGATCCGTTCTTGAACCTATATGGATTCAAAATAATAGATATTGCTAAGGGAATCAAAATTTTTTCAATTCGAATCAAGTTTTTTAAGGTTTTTTCAAATTTTGGCAAAACCCGTACGGACACTGGTTTTCTGCCGGATTTTTTCTCCAGCGAAAATCGAAACAGAGGACATAGGGTGGTAGAGCTCAGGATTCTGAGCATTTTGATGGGTGGATCGCCACCGGCGGCAGCGACGAGTGGATCTCACTCTTCGGCTGGATTTTTAAAAAAAAAAAAAAAGGAAATTTGAGGGTTTTGCTATCGCGCGCCTAGTACTAATTCAAAGTGATGCTAACATGCGCCGTCGGGTCGGGTCGACCCGTTAACTCAATTTTTTGACCTTGCTGAGTTGACTCGGACCGGTTGGACTAGTTTGATTGACCGGGTTTGGTCCGGATTTGACTTTGGTTTGACTGAACCAGTTTGACCATGCGGACCGGTCAAACCAGTAAAGTCAACCGCTTTTGGCCTAAAACTTTGACCGGGCTTTCTGGGGGCTACGAGACTCCGTTTGGGGTCCCATTTTTTGCGTTCGCTCTGTTTTTCTATGCTCTATACAGTGGCACCCTCTGTTTTGATCAGATATGCATATTTTAAATAATTTTGGTATTCTTTTGATGCATGCCCTTTTGTAGAATTTATCGGTTCGTTCCATTGGGAATCAAACCAATTTCTGACTTGCTGGAATACCTACCTTGATGAACAAAATTATTGGTTTTTTATGTTAGTTTTATGACATTTAAGCCCCTTATCATAAATTATAAAATAACACAAATTGTTTAAGGATGTAAGTAATTTTGAAAAATCCCAAGAGAGGGTTCCATGGGTTCGACAGGATCCAGTCGCCAAAGCGACCTTCTTTGTTGGATTTGTGAAACACCGGTCTCATACAGTTGTAATATGTCCTTCAACTTTGATGTGTGGTCATACACCCAAAGGTGGTGGTCATGTATTGGTACTTGAAGGGGTACATATACAGTATGCATGTGAATAGGCTAACCCTAGAATTCTGCACACCCAAAGGTGGTGGATTTTAAAAGTTGAGTTGTATTCCCATGGCCATTGGTATGTAGGAATTTTTACAATTACATGTTGGGAATTCAGTCCAAAGGTGTTTTCACAATGATGTGTGTAAAATTTTCATTAGCTTATAAGGTTTCAAGCTATACTTGCATCATGCTGATTATTATACTGTTCATTGTTTAAATTTTCAGTCACTTTTTCTGTCAACAATAACATGGGGTCACTATTGAGATTCTCACTGGGTCAAACTTTAAGAAGTGGAAAGAAGACATTATGTTTGCTATGGAAATGGCAGATGTGCACACGTCCCTTGTTATGGATAAACCAATGGATCTAACTGCTGATAGTACTAATGATGAAAAGTCTGTGCATGTTGCATGGCAAAAGAGTAATCGACTCAGTATACTGTCTATAAAGAGGTCGATACCGGAATACCTAAAAAATGGTATGCCTGACCAATGTACTGCCAGGGAATTGCTAGATGCAATTTCCAAGAGATATAAAGTTTCATCGAATACTGAGATTGGGACACTTCTGCAAGGATTATTTAATATGAAATATGATGGTTCTGGGGGTGTTAGGGATTACATTATTACGATGGTTGATTACCAAACTAAACTCAAGGCCTTGAACATTCCTCTTTCAGATGCCCTAATTGTCCATCAAGCCCTAAATACCCTACCTTCTGAATTTGGCATCATTCAAACTAACTACATTTTCCAAGATGGAGTCTGGAGTATTAATGATCTAATTTCTAGGATTGTTTCTGAGGAAGAGAAATCGAAGAAAGATAAAAAGCCTGCTGGCCTGTTTACTTCCAAAGTCAGTAAGAGTAAAAAGTCTAACAACCATACTCATAAGTCTGTCAATAAACAGTCCGATTAGACTAACAATTTGGGACCCAAGAAAGACTCTTTGAAAAAAGAGAGTGATAGCTGCTTCTTTTGTAAGAAGAAGGGTCACATAAAGAAGGACTGCGACAATTACAAAGCTTGGTTACTCAAGCCTAAGCAGCCATCAGGTAATGATTCTTTGGCTTTTGTTTATGAATCCAATCTATCAGAAGTCCCATCTAGTTCTTGGTGGCTAGATAGCGGTGCAACTAACCATGTTGCTTTTACCATACAGGGGTTCATAAATCGGAGGAGGCCAAACAAGGATGAATCAAGGCTGATCGTAGGAAACGATGGACATTCTGACATAGAGTTCGTGGGAGATGTCATTTTATTATTAGATTCTGGTTTTAATTTGACTTTAAAGAACACTTTTTATGTACCGTCCTTCAGGCAAAATTTAATTTCGGTTTCAGTTTTGGATATTAGTGGTTATCATTTTGAAATAAAGAATAGTATGGTTAATTTGCTTTTTAATTCAAGTAAAGTTGGCTCCTACCTTATGTCCAATGGATTGTACAGATTGTGTTTGTCTCCCAATGATATCTACGTCTCCTATAATGTTGAAAGCGTTGTTTTCAAAAGAACCTTACCTAAAGAACGGTCTTTCACATTGTGGCATAAGAGGCTAGGTCATATTTCTAAGGCAAGAGTGGAAAAGCTGATAAAGTCTGATAACCTACCTACTCTCGAAAGTGATCTAGAAACTTATGTAGACTGTTGTAAGGGAAAGATGACCAAAATAAAGAACAAAACTGCAGTCCGTAGTTCTGACCTGTTGGAGGTCATTCACACTGACATCAGTGGTCCCTATTCAGCCACATTGTGTAGAAATTTTTATTTCATCACTTTTACAGATGACTATTCCCGATATGGATTCCTGTACTTAATTAAAGAAAAGTCTGAATCGCTTGACAAGTTTAAGATTTTTAGGACTGAAGTTGAGAAACAGTTAAGAAAAGTTATTAAAATTGTTAGATCTGATCATGGGGGTGAGTATTATGGTAGACATGGCGATGCTGGACAGCTTAAGGGCTCGTTTGTCAAATACCTTGAAGACTCTGGAATAGTTAGTCAATTTACTATGCCAAGAAGTCCTGAATAAAATGGGGTCACCGAAAAGCGTAACCACACCCTTATGGACATGGTGAGGAGTATGGTTAGTAGGATAAATTTACCTAAGTTCTTATGGGGTGAAGCCTTGAAAACTGCTCTTTAAATTCTTAACCGTGTACCTACTAAAGCCACTCCTCTTACACCTTTTGAGTTGTGGACCGACCGTAAACCCAGTTTATACCATCTTAGAGTTTGGGGGTGCCTTGCAGAAGTGAAGTTGTATAATCCGATTTTAAATAAGTTGGATCCTAAGACTACTCGTTGCTACTTTGTCAGCTACCCAGATTATTCAAAGGGATATAAATTTTATAATCCCTGCGGAGGCACTAGGATTGTGGAGTTACAGACAGCGAAGTTTCTAGAATTTGATGTGGCCGAAAAGAATGATTGTTCTCAGACTGTTCAAGATAGTCACATGGTTGGTACATCAGTACCTATTCTTCTACCAATTCAGACGGATGTGGGGCATACTGCACCATTGGTTACACCTGCTGGAGTTTAGGAGCCTGATATTGATATGGTCCCTGACATTCATGTAGCACCTAATGAGATTCCTCTTATTCAGGATGCGGTTGAGGATCCTATCATTGATGCAGTTCTAGTTGAGATTCCTTAGATTCAGGTTGAGGCAGTGGTGGCACCATTACAGAGATCCATCAGGGAGAGAAAGTCAGTTATATCATCTATCTATGAGGTCTATCTGGGAGAACATTACTATGACATTGGTTATGTGATTGATCCGGTTACTTATTCAGGTGCTATTTCTAGTCCTCAGTCAGATTTGTGGTTAGATGCGATGAGAGATGAAATACAATCGATGAAACATATTGATGTCTGGGAGCTTGTTGATTTACCTAAAGGTTGTAAGCCCATTGGTTGCAAATGGGTATATAAAACCAAAAGGGATTCCAAAGAAAAAGTTGAGAAGTTTAAAGCCAGACTGATAGCCAAGGGATTCACTCAGAGAGAGGGAGTAGACTATAACGGGACTTTTTCTCCAGTCTCTTCGAAGGATTCTTTCAGGGTGATCATGACATTGGTAGCTCATTTTGATATGGAGCTGCATCAGATGGCTGTTAAAACCGTCTTTCTCAATGGCAATCTTGATGAGGAAGTCTATATGGTTCACCTCGAGGGTTTTGAGTGGATGATCTGGATCATCTTATGTATAGACTTAAGAAGTTTATCTACGGTCTCAAACAAGCTTCTAGGCAGTGGTATCTGAAGTTTGACAGTGTTGTGATTTCATTTGGTTTTGTGGAAAACAAAGTGGATCAGTGTATATATCACAAGGTTAGTGGGAGCAAATTGCTTTCACATTCTTTATGTGGATGACATCCTCGCTTGAAAGTGACCTAGGGATGTTACATAATACAAAGCAACTATTATCTAGGAAATTTGACATGAAGGACCTTGGTGAGGCTTCTTTTGTTCTTGGCATTAAGATTTATAGGGATCGTTCTCGTCGTATATTAAGTCTTTCTTTTCTCAGAGGGCTTATGTTGATCGTGTTCTGGAGAGGTTCAGTATGCTGGATTGCAAACTTGGGAATGTTCCTGTTCTCAAGGGTGACAAACTGAGTTCAACACAGTGCCCGAAAAATGAAGCTAAGAGGGATGAAATGAAGAAGGTGCCTTATGCTAGCGCACTTGGTAGTATCATGTATGCTCAGGTCTGTACCAGACCGGATATTGCTTTTATGACGGGACTTCTTGGCAGGTATCAGTCAGATCCTGGTCTTAGCCACTGGGTTGCTGCCAAAAAAATATTGAGGTACTTAAAGGGGACAAAAGATTATATGCTAACTTACAGACACGTTTCTGAACTCAAGCTAATGGGGTATACAGACTTTGACTTTGTTGGCTGTGAGGATGACAGGAAATCCACATCAGGTTATGTTTTCTTGATGGCAGGAGGGGCAGTATCATGGAAGAGTAAAAAGGAAACATTGGTGACCACTTCGACTATGCAGGCAGAGTTTGTAGCATGCTAAGGGGCTACTACTCAGGCTATTTGGCTCAAGAATCTTATAAAGGAGTTGACCATTGTAGCTTTTGTGGATAGATCCATCCAGATATACTGTGATAACAGCTCTACTGTGTTGGTTATAAACAACAATAAAGGTCTTAGAGGGTCTAAACACATGGAGGTCAAGTATTTGACCATAAAGGAGACAGTAAAGAAAGGTGACATTACAGTGGAGCATATCGGTACAAATGATATGGTTGCAGATCCCCTAACCAAAGGTCTTCGCCCTTGTGTTTTTGAGAGACATGTCATGAGCATGGGCTTTGTTGCATCATGGGATACGATTGGTTAGTGGGAGTTTGTTTTATTTTGCTTCATTGTAATTTAAAATTTCTTTTCATCTGTATTTTTACCTTATGGTAAACTTTTGTTTGTATATATGAGTTGTCATTGCGTGCAGTTTCTTTTAAACACATGGGTGTTTTATTTATTGACATGATATATATGTTTCTGGTTTTATAGTCTTAAGGAATGTGTTAACCTTAAGTAAGGCTAGGGTATTAAGTTATTAGCCTAAAGGTATGTTTTGTGACACATAAAGTATAAGTCAAATTATTTCTGATGAGACATATAGATTCGTTGGAATCATAAAGATTATTTCTCTAGTGAGTCATGTGCCACTTAAAGAAGAGAAATTTTGGATCGACAAATGGATAATACATAAGGAATCACTATGTGAGTATTATCTCGTTGCCACACTACCACATTACATCCATGTTAGTAGAGTTGAGGGCTCTCGTGACCATGAAAGGCTCTGTGTCGCTTGATCATAGATATAGTTACCGCCATGATTCGGTGTCTAAAACTCTATGGGACAGGATTGATTTCTAATACGACCTCTAGACCAATTTGTTTTAAAAGGTGCACATAAAGTTTTTCTTAAAGGGTTGTTAGCCTATGATTTGTTTTGGTTAAAACTATTTTAAATCTCTTTAAAAATGTGTGATTTAATATAAGTCCAAGTGAGAGAATATTATAATTATATATGGAATATAATTCTATATTTCCTATTATGGCCTAATATTAAATAAAATGACACTCAGGCTAATTATGGTATTGGTCTAATTAAGGGGGTCATTGAGTTATATTAGGAATCTTATGTGGACTGGCTTTAGTGTAGGCAGATAGATTTCTATTGGAACTGTGATGAGTCAGACCCTATAAGGATTACTATATAAAGAGAGCTAGGTCCCCCCTCTACCTATTATTAAAACTTCTAATTCTCAATTGCTATTGAGGAGTGCATTCTAGTCAAAGAGGGAGATATTCAGTGTTAATCATCCATTGCATTCTGTATTCTCATCAAGCCAGTTACTTTGGGAATAGAGGGGAAGCGCCTAGATCTTTGGTCTTTATTTTTCGCTACGATCATCGTCATCATGGATCCGAAACAAGGTTGGTGGTTCTATCCCTGTTTTCTATTATTTATTTGATTGTGTTCTTGAACGCCCTATGGAGATCTTGACTTTTGGGATTTTATCCCTATTCGGATCGATTTAATCTAACAATTTAGAGAGAAGTTTCCTTGATTGGAAGTCTTGCATTTAACACACGCCATAAAAAAGATTTAAAGTTAGGATGTAACTTAAGCTTCCAAAAGAATTTCCACCAGGTGGAAAGATAAATTTTATGACTAGGGGTTAAACAAGTCAAAGGTCTAGCAGCAAGTTTAGTACTAAAAATACCATTCTTGGCCAAAGTACACCATCATCTATCATCAGAATCTGACAAATTAATTTTATGAATATGGAAAGAGACTTTCTTTGGAAGTGTAGCATCAAGGAGTCTAGGGTTCCACACAGAGTTAAAGATAAATTTGTCAATTTTGTCTGTATGGCTTCAAGTATCTATCGATGACGGTATAGAATACTTAGGAAGAGAAGGGATCGATCCAAGGATCAATCCAAAAAAAAGGTAGAACTACCATACCATTCCCAATCTTTCTGATTAAAATCTTTTTGAATGAAGGAATAATATGATTAATACTATTCCATGTCCAGGAACCTTTTTTGAAACTATTTTAGGATAAAAAAAGGATGATGTGGGGAAAATAACGGACTCTAAGGACACGAGTCCAGAGGGATGAGTGATCAGTTAGTAATCGCCAACCCAGCTTCATCAGTAAGGCCTTATTGTGATTTTCAGCCTTACGGAAGCCAAGGCCCCCATTAGATTTTGGAACACACATCTTATCCCAAGCAATAAGAGTGGGTTTTTTTTTTTTTTTTGAGCCACAGTTACCAAGTTAGAAATTTAAACAAATAGAATCAATACTTCGACAAATTTTAAGAAGAAATTCAAAACAATTCATCAGATCAGCAGGAGTAGAGGCAAGAACTGATTGTATTAAGACACTTCGCCTTGCATAAGAAAGAAACCTAGATTTCCATAAAGAAAGTTTGTTTTGAATTCTCTGCACCACACCATCAAGTTCTTTTACTTTGGACTTGTCATGAAACAGTTTAGTCCTCAAGTAGATAGAATCCTTTGACATTTCCTTGATACCAATCACAGAACAGAGGGAAGCCCTATCCAAAGGGAAAACATTCCTACTGAAATGCACTCCACTCTGAAATATTGATTCTTCTATTTTTCTATTGGCCAAATGTTTCTCGTGCCGGGAGCGCAGCTGCGCCTGAACACATGAGGGTGGGCAAAATGACCATCCTACCCCCTGAATGGTTGGAATACCCAGCCCATGTGTCTAGGCGCAAGCTGCACAAGCGGCATGACGAGAACATCAGCCCTGTCTATTTTTAATAAAAATTAGAAAAAAATCTGTTATGGCATCATCCGATTGCTTTTTCTACTTTGTTTTTTAAATGGACTGGACACTAGAATCAATTTTGGGTCTATTTGAGAAATACCAACATGACGTTTCTCTCATTTGAGAATCGATTCTGCCAAATATGATGAAATGAATTTTAACATAAGTGGATCAGAGGCATTTAGGAGATTTGCCTGGAAAACATAACATTGTCTCATAAACTCTCTCAATCTCTCGACTTCTCTCCATATTCCCTCTCTAAACTCGATCTCCTTCAACCCTAGGGTTTCACAAAGCTGCAGTGGAGAATTGTATACATCAATGAAGATCGTTGAACTCTCTCTCTCTCTCTCTCTCTTGACTTCTCTTGCGGTACCACATGTCATAGTTAGATCCATCCAACTTGTCCCTTTTGGTAACGTCAGCAACAACAGTCTTGGTGACCACCACTACATTCAACATGTACAAGGGAATGTTTAGTAAACGTTTGGGATTCATTCAAGAAACCCTGATTAAAATTAATGGTCTCATATTCCACACGCTGAGACCAAGAACTTCACTAAATTTAGTAGCCAAATCTCACTTTGTGTGGATTATAGGCATATGATTTTAACCGATTTTGAATGAAAAAAATGGAAGAATAGGCATCTCCAAACCACATAAAAAAATGCGTCCTACAACTAGTGCGCAAGGATTCCATTCAAGGAACCCCAATTTTGGTACTTAAAGTAACACGTCAAATTAATCTAAGAACGCAACACGCAGCATGGAGGCTCTTCTTTACATGACTTCTCAAAAAATTTAAAAATTAAATACAACTAACATTGTTACATCTCAAATTCCAACTACATGACTACTAGGAAACGCTGCACTTTGCATCACATTCGAATATTAACTCTAATGCACATACAAAAAGAATGTCCCCTACACAAGTACTAAAGAAATCTCCATCCCATAAAAATACAAATTCAGCTCATGGATTATTTAGGTGGAGACAAACCATCCATCCCTAATGGACCAAGTCATGTTAGGTCAATACCGCCAATGGAGCGTATTATTAACATATCAATTGATTGATATCATTTTAAAAAATTCCCAATCAATAATTAAAAATTTAGGGATGAGAAGAAAGATCACACTTCTTTCACTTAAAATCTTTCTTTCTCTTTTCTTGTTAATATCTTTATTGTTAATGTGCATCATCCCAAACGATCAAAGTCTAAAGAACAAATGACTTGCACTCATAACAAGAAAAATCACTCTCTTCTTGAATGGGACCAAAAAAAATTCCTATTGAACTTGGAAAAGATATGGGGAAATAAAAGAGGAGATTTGGAGATTCCCTTTCAATCCCATCTTCTTTCACCAAAAATCCCAAAATAAAGAGAGAGATTACATGAAATAAAAAAAAATTAAAACAAATTATGATTCATAGGGTTAGGGCAGCACATAGCCCACGGTGGCCGCGGGCCGTTGGCTACTACTACGTCGCTAAGTGCCCACAGCATGCACGCCTTGCCTACACACGATCGTGGCTCGCTGTTGTCACCCCGCCCGGTTAGTAAGGGCAAGGTGTGACCGGATGCTAACTGGCACCCAAACAATCCTCCAGGATTATAAGTGCAGTACTCCCATTTATAGTTCATCAAACACAGTAAATCATCGCAGCGGAAGAGAAATAAGCAGTAATAATAACAACAATAAATAAAGAAATCAAGTGATAACTAGATATGTATATTAATTGAACTTTGTATTACGGTGATAATGTTCTCACAAGATACTTCCCAACAAAAGTACAACGAAGATTCAAGTATACTACACAAAAGAAATTTATAAATACAAAAAGTAATAGCACTGCTCCATCGGGCCAATCACGCGAACGCGCAAACATCACATCCACAGGACGCTTCATGAACTTCAAACTCCTCGCACCGCATTCGACCCTCATTGGTGTGAAAGTCCGAAGTAGAAATAAAACTATCATCTGGTTTCTTAGAACCAGCAGCACTATCTGAAAAAGAAAAGGTACCAACGGGGTGAGCTCCACTGAGCCCAGCAAGGGAAACATGCAAACATGTGCATATAGTCCATGATGCATGACCTAAAACTTAGAATGCTCCTAGCATCAATTCTAGGTCTCATGAGGTATAAATGCTACTGTAATAGGTATGATATTCTCAGTCACGGAATGAACTCATCGATCTTCCCAAAAATACCACTCTACTACGGTGGGGACCCGCCAGTTCTGGAATGAACTCATCAAACCCCAACGAACCCCCAATGATAACCCTACTGTTTGTTCCCATTCTGGTATATACCCTTCAGAGCTAGGATAGTGAATGGCATTCTGGTATGTACCATTCAGACCTGCCACAGGTTATCCAACACCTCACCCCTATTGGCAAGGGTCGTAGCATTGGGTTCATGCCAGTCCTAACCATATGCATACTTTCATGATGGCATATGAATCATTATCAAATAAGAGAGTATTTTATTTCTATTCAACAATAATAATAACAACATCAATTCAAGAACATAAGTAATTTTTATGCATATGCATCATGTAATGCATCCTAGTAACATGCATCATCTAATACAAAGAAGGAAAAAGATATAAAACTATATGAACAGTATGATAATATGTTGCATGACATGGCAAACATTAACAAACGAAATTAATCCAACAAACACACTCGAAATTAAGTCAAATCCCCTTACCCGTATTGAGAAATATCCTAGCCAAATGAAGCTCCAATGCACTCAAACTACCCCACCACTTGATGATATTATAGCCTATATAAACATTATACATCATGTATTAGGTCTAACATAGCCCTGAGTAAAAGCCCCAAGCATACAAGAATCAAAACTAGGTCTGTGGGTAGAATCGGATTCAGAGCTGGCTGAATCCGGTGGCCAAACTAGTGGCTGTTTTAGGTATTGTTTTTGCGGATTAAACCTTGCATAGGTCTCCATCACCCAAATTGAATTAGGGCTATATAAGGGTATAGTCTTGGGTCTAAAATGACCCACTTGCATGTTGCATCCATGCAATGGTTGAAACCTAGAAAGGATTAAAGGAAATTTACGAGTTTTATGAGTAAATGGGCAGGTATGTATGGAACTAAAAGGATTAGGGTTCTAATGGGTTGGGTGATGACCTTGAATGGTAGGTTGGTCAAATTAAGTTAGGGTTTAGGGTCAACTTAACAACCCTAACTTAGGGTTTCTTATGCTAGGGCTGGTATGGGTTATGAACCTAGTGAAACCAAGAAAAAAAGGAAGAGATTGACTTTTCAGCATGGCTTTGGTGACCTACCAAGCTATTTCCACGCTCCAATTTTGGGATTATACCATCAATTATCGAATCCCTTAGGTTTGGGCTTAAATGAATTACAAACCCAAGAAGAATTCAGCAAGAAATCGAGAAGAGATTGAGAAATCGAGTTGGGGTTGGGTTATCTACCTAAATTTGGGTAGAGATGATGGTGGCAGCCCCAATTCCAAGCTCCAAGTGAAATCCCAAGTTCCAAATGATCAAACCCTAGCTTTCCTTCTCTTCTCTTCTTCCTCCTTCTCTTTTCTCTTCTTTCTCCTAAGCTGAATTCGTTTATTAGCCTTAGATAGGAAATGAAGTGAATAAAAGCTAAGTCTTATATTTATAGTAAGACCCTACTAAGGGAGTGTTTGGTTTGGGTTAGGTAGAATCAGTTTTAGGAAATGTGTTTCTCAAAACAAATTTTAAAAATAATTATTTACTTAATTCAAATTTTTAAGTTATGATTTAAGCCTTAATAGGCCATAATGGTGGGTCCGAGTATGCCGGCAAACAGGCGGCTCCGAATACAGTTTGGTGTGGGTTCCACTAGGAAAAATTACCATTCTACCCCTAATACATTAATAAGTAAACATCTAGTAGACCCCCGAGGTTTGTTGACCACATCTTATAGCCCCCAGAACTAAAACCTTACTTACGGACCCAAAAACCGGACGAAAAACTCATTCCGCTATAGAAAATGGGTGAATGGATGATGTCGACAAGTCATAAAAAGGTAAAAGTCCAAATTACCCTTCTCCTAATCCCTAATCCATCATCTTTCCCACTTTACTCTTCTTTTCTTCTTCCTCCTGCTAGGTTTGAAAGAAGAACAACGTCGTTTTCACCCGTGCCATCATCTTCTTCATCTCTTCCTCTGTTCGTGCATAAGTCGTTGTCACCCTCTGGAGTGAAGCACTATGAAGGACCCGCCATCCTCTTCTTCACCTCTATTATTTTGTTCATAAGGACTATAAAGGTACATGAAGGACCACCTCTTGTGAAGGACCACCGCCATACTGCGACTTCCTCGAGCCTCGGCTCTTTCTATTTCTCTCTCGCTCTCTGTCCCCTCTTTCGCCATCCCACTAAGGTACTCTCTCTCTCTCTGTCTTACTCTCTCATTACTGTTTTTCGAGTATGATGCTCTATTACATTTCTCGTGAGCTTTTACTTGATTATTGTTCTGGAAGTTAAATTTAAGGTGAATTAGATGATCACGTTTTTCGTGTTGATGAAATTCATTTCTAATCACTATAACCTTAGTTATGCAGGCCTAATCTACATGTTTGGGATCTAAATGCGGGTTTTGGAGTTAAAAAGATTAATCTAGTGGCCATGGATTGAGGTTCAGGAATACCCCACCTCGCAATTTCCAAACCCTTCCCTCACCCACAAAATAAAAGATGCAATTGGAGAAGTTTGTCAATATGTGTCTTTGCTCAGCGATGGTGGTACTTAGAATAATCCATACCTTTGACCGGTAGCAGCCAAATGATCATATTGATCCCAAAATTCTATCCTTCGATTAAAGGCTCCAAATGATTGCCTTCATTAGATTGAAATTTTTATAATTGGCCTTTTTGTCTTGATTGGATTGTCCAAAAATGCGATAGAATAAATGTTATAAGCTTAGATTAAAAGTTGTAGAGTATTTAGTTATATATGGTTTGTGCTTTGCGTAATTGCAGGGAAGCATATTTAGGCTCACTTTGTCATTGTCTGCAATGTCTCGTGTTACATGAAGTTGAAACCTGGTATATGGTAAAGAAACAAAATTTGTTGACAAGGATACATATAGCTACTTGGACATGATCTCGGACATATACAATGGAGTAATCAAACATGTCCCCTGGACATGATGTGACCTTTAAGGTGAAAGCTATATTCCCAAATAATGATGAAACATTAGTTGACTGGAAATGATGTGAGATGTCTATAACATATGATGACTTTGGGGTGAATACAATTAGTTTGTTTGTTTATGATACGGAACATAAACATGTGCTGGAAGGAGTGTATACAATCCAATGGGCACCCCAATCACATTGTTTCTGAAGACAACCTGCGATCGCTAGAAGGAATAACTAGTGAGAAGGGGTCGATTGTATGTAGGGCTACTACAGTGCCACTTGTAGTGGTAATGGGGCTGCTTTGCTGCCCTACGCAATGCTAAACCTCTGGTAATGATAATTCAAGGGCTAGTAGTGTTGCCATTGGATATCTGAGGGAGTCTAATGAAGTGATTTAACTACTTTGGGGTTGAAGGATAATTATGAGGTTGCCGGAAAGTAGCATGCGAATGGGTTTGACAAAAGATGTTGATGTTGGTAGCGAGTGATGGTATTGTTGATGAATGGGCACATAAGTGATAATAGATGGGATGAAGAAAGTATGAAAAAGAAGATAGTTCGAGTGGTGAAGATGATGCGAATATGACTTAGAAGAAGATCTGGTGATGGTGATTTAAATGGGTATGATTCTGGTAAAATTTTATGAATGATTTTCCAATATAGATGTAAGTGAGAATGAAGAAGAAAAGTAGAATTGCAGTTAGGTCAATTATTTGATAATGTGACCAAGTTCGAGGCTGCCCTCCAAGATTTTGTGGTGCAGAGGTTTCAAATACATTCAAGAGAATGAGAGAACTAGGAGTGAAATGCTGAATGTGCGATGAGGTTGTGTTGGAGAATCCACCCATCACCCAGTGTTGATGGTGTGACATACAAGATAAAATCTTATGAAAATGGCACATATATCTGGGGAAATATCAATCGAAGCATGCTATAATTCGTTGGGTTGGGAAAAAATTTCTCTTATCAAGGATGCATGAAATGAAGCCTTTGCCATTGAGTTTATTTGCTTTAGAAATATCATATTCAACTTCCTTACAGCAATTGTACAAACACAATGGATGCTAGAAATCAATGAAGGTAGCTATTCAAAATCCTATGCTGGATTTACGGATGTGGTGGGATGTTGGTTTTGGAGGAAAAACCACAGTATATTAAGCAATAGAGTATGAGGTAGACAAGAGCATGAGTTGGACATAGTCAATCCTGTGTTTTTGAGGATTTTATTTCTTGAGCATGTGCAAGGGATTTCTTGAAGGAGTGCGGACCATTTATAGGTCTTGATGGATGCCACCTCAAGGAGTAGATATGGTGGAAGTACTAATATGACGCAATATCGGTGGATAGAACAAGGTTGTTCCTTATTTGCATATCTTGTAATGGAGGTTGAGTGCAAAAGAAAGTTGGTTTGTTTTTTTCGGTTGTTACATAATATCATGGAGCTGGATGATGCTAATAGAATGTTGACTTTTCATATCGAGACAAACAAAAAGGTATGTACTATGCTGCTTATTAAATCATGTCATTTGCTTAATAATGTATTAATAATATGTAAGCATTATATAAAATGCATGTTTATGTTTGTAGGGTCTAAGCGGATGCTATTGCTTCTGATCTTCCTAAATACCTACATTAGGTATTTGTAATGCTTCATACTATCCAATTTCAAGAAAACATATCTAGGTGTGTGATGCATTTTGAAAGCACTTTTGACTCGCAACTTCAAAGAGTGCATCGTGATGAATCGCCTTTGAACAGTGCAATGAAAATGCCATCAAAACCATGGATAATACAAAAGTGTATGAGTGATTGATGAAAGATCCCAAAAGTATGTGGGCTAGACATGGTTTTGATGTCGAGCAATGAGTGACCATATTACCAACAACATGTCGAATCATTTAACCAATGGGTATCAACCGTTAGGACAAAA
>NW_025317740.1:0-34033 GCF_018873765.1 Telopea speciosissima
CGATCCTCCTCCTCCGTGGTGAGACCTCTCCTTCCGATCTACCTATTGCTCATCGAAAAGGTACTAGGACTTGCACCCGCATCCCATTTCTCGCTTTGTTTCTTATAGTTCTCTTTCTCCATCTTTTCGTGCATTTGTGTCCTCTCTTTCTTTTGTTCCTATTCCTAAAAACTGGCAGGAAGCATATACAGATGGAAAGTGGAAGGCAGCTATGTTGGAAGAAATGAGAGCTTTAGAAAAAACCACACTTGGGATCTTGTAACCCCCCCTCCAGGAAAAAAACCAGTGGGATGTAAGTGGGTGTTTGTGGTCAAACAAAAGATTGATGGGTCTGTGGATCGGTATAAGGCACGTTTGGTTGCAAAGGGCTTCATCTAAACATATGGGATTGACTATCAGGAGACTTTTGCCCCTATTGCAAAATTGAATACGATTCGGGTTTTACTATCGTGTGCGATTAATCTTGGATGGGATCTCCAGCAGTTGGATGTGAAGAATGCCTTCCTAAATGGGGAACTTTGTGAGGAGGTATACATGGATATTCCACCAGGTTTTTCTTCTGACAATAATGAAGGCAAGGTGTGCAAATTGAAGCGAGCATTGTATGGGCTGAAGCGAACACCTCGAGCATGGTTTGGTCGGTTCCACAAGGCAATGACATCTCGTTGGCTACAAGCAAAGTAATGCGATCATACTCTCTTTATAAAGAGGGCTGGTGAGAAGCTCACTGTTCTTATAGTGTATGTGGATGACATTGTGGTTACAGGCAATGATGGGGATGAGATCAGCCGGTTGAAGAGGTTTCTTGGGCAGGAATTCGAGATTAAAAATCTAGGGCCGCTACGATACTTTCTTGGGATTGAGGTTGCCAGATCTTCTAAAGGCATCTTTCTCTCCCAAAGGAAGTATGTCCTAGACTTGTTGACTGAAACTGGTCTGTTAGGATGTCACCCTTCAAATACTCCTATGGAGGCTACTGTTCGTCTCAAAGAAAAGGAGGGTGAACCTGTTGATAAAGGCCGGTACCAACGCCTAGTGGGAAAGCTGATTTATCTCTCACACACTCGTCCGATATTCTTGCTGGCTGTGAGTGCCGTGAGTCGGTTCATACATGATCCCTATTCTTCTCACATAGAGGCTGTTCTTCGGATTCTCCACTACTTGAAGTCAGCTCCTGGAAAAGGCATTCTTCTGTCTCCTAATGATAACCTACGGGTGAGGCGTATACCGATGCTAACTGGGCTGGTTCTCGCAGATCGAAAGTCTATCTCTGGGTACTCGTTCTTTTGTAGGTGGCAATTTGGTCACTTAGGCGTAGCAAGCGAAATGTGGTGGCTCGTTCTAGTGCTGAAGCCGAGTTTCGGGCTATGGCACAAGGCATTTGTGAGTTACTTTGGTTGAAAGGCTTGCTACAAGATCTTGGTGTTCCTGTTCATCTTCCCATAATGTTGTACTGTGATAACAAAGCTGCAATCAGCATTGCATACAACCTGGTACAGCATGATCGCACTAAACATGTTGAAGTGGACAGACATTTCATCAAGGAAAAGCTGGAAGAAGGGTTGATTTGTGTTCCCTTTGTGAAGTCTGCTGATCAGGTTGCTGATATCTTCACTAAGGGATTATCTGGGAAATTGTTCCATCCCATTCTAGTCAAGTTGGGCATGATTGATATATTTGCACCAACTTGAGGGGGAGTGTTAAATTATGTACACCAGAATACCATGGGGGTATTTTGGTCTTTTGGGTGTTTTATTTATTTTTTATTTATGTATTTATGAGCAAGGGTAGAAATGTAATTAGGGCTGTGATACTGTTCACGTGAACAGTGTCATAAATAGTGTTTCCCCTTGTAATCTCTTTTATTATTATTATAAATAGAGAGCTTGACTGATCTCATTGATAATTCAAGCATTATTCCATAAACCTGCTTTGTTAACAATTTTAAATAAAGATTGCATTGCATACATCATGCATTTTAGAGACCTTAGGAGGCTAGATTATATACCATAATGGCCTTAGTATTAATAGGGTTTAATATGTGTAAGTACCCACTGAGAAAAATCACCAAAAATACCGTGTCTGTGAACTGGTTTCAGAACCGGTCGACCAGTTGATCTTACACAGATCGACCGCTGATCACAATAGCTGAAGTAGGACGTATCAGTTGGGGAACCGGTCGCCCAACACCAACCGGTTCCACAACTGGTCGACCGGTGAAAGACCGGTTGGTGCATTTTGATTCCAACGGCTATATTTTGCAACGCCTCTCTTAAAGAGGTCAACCGGCACACAAAGTGGTCGACCAGTTTGACTAAAAACTAGCCGTTTTTAATCCGTTGTAACTCAAACTTAACCCAGATTTTTTGTATAAATAGAGCATCTTCTTAGCTCTAAACACAACACTTGAAACCCCCCAAGTACTAGCCATTGAAGATTTGTTTGTGTGAGTTACAAATCAAGTGAGAGCTATATTCAAACATCAATCTCAAGCTCTCTTTGTTGAAGTTTAGCCATCTCTTACAAGCATCATTCAAGAGAACTTCAACACATCAAAGAACTTCTCCAAATTCATATTTCAAGCATTATTATGTTGAAGGCATTACATTGAGCATTCATGTACATATCATTCTTCACTTGCAAGGAATACTTGTCACATTCCTTGCCTAGGTAATCCTTACCTTTTATCTTTCAATTGTTCATGCTTTTGAGTTAAGAAAGCATTTTTACATTAATCTAGACTGTACTTAGATTAGTGTATAGGATCCTCTTATCCTGTAAAAAAGAGTTAGGATCCTCTTATCCTGTGAAAAAGAGTTAGGATTCTCTTATCCTATGAAAAAGATTGTAAAGGTGTTCTTCTCACCTACTGTGCTGAAAGGAAGTTACTAGTGGAATTCTCTTAAGGTTGAGAGGAATAGATGTAGGCTTGGTTTAGCCGAACCACTATATATCTTGTGTCTTTCTATTTCCGCATTATTTCTTTTTACTATTTTATTTCAAACACTTAATTGGGAGACATATCGAAAAAGGTTTAAAATTCACTAGTTATAACCTATTCACCCCCCTCTAGGTTATCTCACAGAAAGGCATTCTTCACATCTAGTTGTTAAAGATCCCATCCTTGATTAGCTGCACAAGAGATAATGACTCTGACAGTGTTCATTTTTGCTATTGGGGCAAAGTTTTCTTGATAGTCAATTCCATGTGTTTGAGTGAATCCCCTAGCAACCAGTCTTGCCGTATATCTTTCCACTATTCCATCAGCCTTACATTTGACTGCGAAGACCCACTTACAGCTAACCGGTCTCTTTCCTAGCGGAAGACACACCAAATCCCAAGTGGCATTTTTTCCCAGGGCCCTCATTTCTTCATTTATTGCATTTTTCCATCTTGAATTATCATTGCTTCCTGCCAAGTGTAAGGAATGGAAATAGGAAGGAGGAAACAAAAGCATGGAAAGAAGGACAAAGAGACTTACAAGAAAAGACGTTGGATATGGGACGCTGAGTACAAGTTCTACGGGGTTTACGAATAGCAATTGGTTAGTTCATATCAGAATCCAAAGGAGACTCACCAAAAGTTGGAGGAGAATAACTTGGATCAGGGAGAATAGATTTGTCAGGCGCAGTGGTGGTGGTATAATCAACTCGCTTTTGTTTATGCCACGTTCCTCGAGTAAATACCTTCAGGTTATCAGATTTCCCTATATCCCCCTGAACTTGAGATTGCTCATGTTCCTGCCTTGTTATGCCATCTTTGAGTTCAACCGATGGGTCTTCCATAACAGGTACATCCAAGAAAGTGATCAAAGGCACCTCTTCATTGGTAAACTCTCCCTGAAGAAGAGTAGGAGATGGAAAATATGCTTCCGACTCTCGAAATAACATCCATAGTAACAATCAATTTTCTGAAAGGAGGTTGGTAGCACTTGTATCCTTTCTGGGTAGCAGAATAACCCAAAAAAAACTACATCGTAAACCTCTGGGATCGAATTTGCCATGAACATGGTGATTGCGAGCAAATACTAGACACCCAAATACTTTGGGAGGCACCACAAAAGTAGAAGAACCTAATAAAACTTCAATAGGGCAGCGAGACTCCAGCACCCTAGATGGCAGCCAATTGATAAGGTATGCTGCCAAGAGGACAACATCACCCAAAAAACATGGTGGAATGGACATGGCAAACATCAAAGATCGAGCCACTTCCAAAGATGTTGATTCTTCCTTTCAGCAGCACCATTCTGAGCAGGAGTGTCTACACAACTGGTCTAGTGTATAATACCATGAGTGGACAAATAAGCTTGAAAAGAACCATTAAAATATTCCTTCCCATTGTTAGACCGGAGTATTTTAACCTTAGCATCAAATTGGGTTTGGACCATTCGATGAAACATTTGAAAACAAGGAAAAACATCACACTTCTGGTACATAAGATATACCCAAGTGGTACGGCTGAAACAATCAATAAAAGTTACAAACCACCTATAACCAAAAGTTGAAACACAATGGGCAGGGCCCCATACATCATAATGGATTAAACCAATAGGAACCAAACTTCGATTATCGGAAATAGGATAAATTGCTCTAGTTTGGTTTGCAAAAGTGCAAGCATCACAAACAAAGTTGTTGGGATTACAAGCTTTTACTAAACTGGGAAATAAAACTGATAAAATGCCTAAAGGGGGATGACCCAAACGACGATACCACCAATGTAACTCAGCCAATGTAGATGCAGCCGAATCAGAGAAAGAGGCTTGGGAAACCAATGCTGATGGAGAACTATCAAGAAAGTAAAGACTACCAGTCACTTTACTACTTACTGCCAATCGTATGACCCATTACCAAGTCCTGAAAAAGACAATGATCAGTAAAAAAAGTTACTTTATAATTGAGGTCCGGTGTAAGACTATTAATAGAGAGTATGTTAGTAGAAAACTTGGGAACATGCAACAAAGAAGAAAAGGATAAAGATGGAGTGCATCTTATGATGCCCTTCCAAGAAACAGAAGAGAGGGAACCATCAACCACTCGGACTTCGGTATTACCTAAAAGAGGAGAATATTGGGAAAATTGAGTGGGAGAACCGATTATGTGATCAGTAGCCCCTGAGTCAACTATCCAGGAGCAGATATGACGGAGGAACTATGGCCACAAAAAGAAATACCTAAAGATGGAGCTGGCGAAGAAGAAGGTGGTTCAGAGTGCCCTGGCATGGAGGTGGCGGAAGCTGTAGATGGCGCTGGTGAAGAAGATGAGTACAGCCGAGTCATGAGATGCTGTAGGTTAAGAAGTTCCTCCTGAGAAAGAGATTGGTCAGTAGCAGTGTCCTCAGATGAAGTATGATGAGCTTTGGCAGAGGAGGAACGACCCTGCCCACGACCCCGAGTGTCAGCGGGACGCCCATGTAATTTCCAGCATCTGTCTAGTGTATGGCGTTCCTTGCCACAATAGTCACATTTCATTGGAGGACGATTAGGAATAGAATGGTTACCAATACCATGTGAAAGACCACCACGGGAAGAATTTTGAGAACTAGTGGAAAGGGTTGATCGTTCCTGAGAAATAGGGTGAACCATGGCATTACGATGACTTTCCTTTGATTGCACTATGGCATAAGCCTTCTCAAGTGTGGGAAAAGGATCACAATTCAGGACATGGGCCCGAATCTGATCATACTTGATGTTGCTACAACTACTAGTAGTCCCCCTCCTCTTGAATGGCATCTTTTCTTGGGGCATGCAAGGAGACTGAGGAGCTAAGAGATCTCGAGGACGGGTAGGGAAAGAGAAAGACGAAATCAAAGAGATGACTGGAGGACACAGACAAGATTCTATTGAGCTTTGAGAAGTTGGAGAGGTAAAGAGAAGAATTAGAGAGAACTTGAAACTTTGAAGAGAATGATTTGCATGAATAAAGAACAGTTATAGTTTAAAGAGAAAATGAAGCTATGGCAAGAATCAAGGGCCCGACTATAGCTAAAGGCCCCTATTTGAGTAAGGCATTATCCAAGCTTTAGCATATGCTTCCAAGTTGCAAATCTGCCTCTCGTGTTGAGTATGAAGCTTTTGAACTAGGGAAACATCATCGGTCGATCATCTTTTCCTTCTTGTAGTGTGCCTAGGAGTCCGTCTTTATTTTCTTTAATTCACTCTGATATTTGGGGTCCCTATTGTGTGCGTAATAGATTAGGCTTTTGTTATTTTGTCACCTTTGTGGATGATCATTCCCATTTTACTTGAGTATTGTTTAAAAGATTGTTCAGAGTTTATTACTGTTTTTAAAACTTTTATCATGAAAAAAAAAAAAAATTCAATTTGATGCTTCCATTAAATTTTTTTGATCTGATAATGCTCTAGAATATACTCAGCATGAGATTTCTAATTTTTGCTAGGTTAATGGTATGATTCATCAAACAAGTTGTTAATATACGCCGCAACAAAATGGGATAGCTGAACGGAAAAATAGACGCTTATTGGAGATTGCTTGGTCACTTATAATTCATATGCATGTTTGGCAGAATAATAAACATGGGATCATTTTTGGTGCGATACTGTTCTCACTGCTTTTTTGTTTTTGTTTTTGTTTTTGTTTTTTATTTTTATCTAACAAGATACCTTCTGTTCTAGATAACCAATCAGCATTTTCTATTTATATCCAAATGATCCCCTATTTACTGTTCCACCATGGGTCTTTGGTTGCATGTGTTTTGTTTATATCTTGCAACCTTACATTGATAAACTATCTCCCAGGGTGGTCAAATGTAATTTTCTTGGTTACTCTAGAACTCAGAAAGGGTACAAGTGCTATGATCATATTACTCATTGACAGTTTGTCAGTGCTGATGTTATTTTTTCAAGAATACATCATATTATTCTCTCCCTGCTACTCCATCGAATTCTATTGCAGATACTGATCGTGCACCCTCTATACCCGTTCTTGTGCCCTTTGATGATGCTCCTGTTACCACTCCACCTCCTCATTCACTGCAGGTAAATCAGTGGCACAAGAAGACTGTGAGACTGTGCCTCCCACTTCTGCTCCAGTTCTTGCCCACCCCACCATACAATCTGATCCTGGTCCTGAGGTTCCTACTGACTTACCGGTTGCACTTCGGACAGGTACTTGTTCTTGCACTAAAAAATCTGACTGCCGATCCTTTCTGAAAAATTGTTCAAAGCTGAGCATGCGTGATTTGTATGCTCCAGCTTGAGGGGGAGTATTAAATATTTATACACACCACAAAGGTATTTTGTCTTTATCTGCGGTATAGTTGGTGGATAGGTAGTTTAGTAGTGATCACAATAGGGAGTCCCAATCCCTATCGTGATATCTTCTTATATTTGTTTCCTTTTCTGGTTCTTCCTATTTTAGTTCTTTCCTTCTTTAAGTTGCAAGTAGAGCTGTGTCCTAAGGCTGATTCCTACTTAGGATACAACTCAATTCTCTTATCTATAAATAAAGGCAGCCCATGATAGACAGGGTATTCTCAGTCTATCGTGTTATGGGATTTGCTCTTTTTCTCTCTTCTCTTTTCTTCCTATTGGCTTAAATTGGATTACTACTGATTACCATGTTCTCCTTTGTAACATTCCCCAATCTCAATCTTTAAACATTAATTGAAGTAACTGAATCAAGTTTTTCAATGGTAGATCTTACAGTATGTCTCATTCCCTTTGTGGGATGTCCAATGATTCTTCGCTTAGTCTTAAGAGGTATAATTATCGATATCAGAAGTTCAGAACGGAGAATGCAGTATGGTTCATGTTGCTTTCAGTAGTTCTAGGACTATCTTTTCTGATTAATAGGCGAAAATCAGCAAAAGATTTATGTGGCATTGATGGATGATTAAGGCCAAAAGAGATACAGATCAATGGCAAGGAATAGATGATTTAATTAGAAGCAGTAAAAGCATCACGTTTTTCTAGGGTCAATTTTGGGTGATAAAAGCTTTGCTGTTTTGTGTGATTTTGTTTTGTTTCAAAGATTTATTAAGTTACCTAACCAATGAGACTGATATCTTGTGATTCCCAATTGTATCAGGAAAGCTGTGATTGATTTTCTCAAGGGGTAATAGTCTCTTATGAGATTTCTATTCTGGACATAGTTATCAAGGCGGGAAAGCGGCCATGGCATTTTAGAGGGGCAAAATTCAAGGCAACACTGCCATGGCGGCAAGGCGCCCGCCATGGCACCCAAGGCGACCAAGGAGCCTGGACACCATGGTGACGCCTTGATAACTATGATCCTGGATGTAGATCAGCAAGCCCTATTTTTTTGCTACATGGAAGGGTGATCTGGAAATTTTGACCAGTGGATGTGTAGAAAATGTAGTAGGATGATCTATGTTGAGTATTACTTGGACATCTGACTTGTGTATAATAAAGGGGTCTAACTAGCTCATTACACAATGACTGGAATTCTAAAGGGGATAGACTTCCTCATGTTCCAGGCGGATCCTAAAGGAACTCCTCTTTATTCTAATTTTCTTCATTATCAGTAATTGTGTCCATCATTTTCCTGCATATATCAGAGCAATTAGATTATTCTGCACAAATTCGGAAATACTTGGTTTTATCTCCAGTACTCTAATTCATTGATTCCACAAGAAGTGGTTACAGCCTATCGAATACTGCTATAACATCTTATCTAGCTGACTAAGGTCTCATCCTGAGAATATTGTCGCAGAAGCAGTACTTGAGGGATCAGAGAAATCTGATCTCTCTTAGCCACTCCCCTATTGGACCATAATAGTCATTTGTTTGAAGCTCGGCTCAGTAATCTTCCATTTGCTTAGTTTTTTCTACTTTCTTATTTCTTGTATTATTAAAAATAAATTTGTTATATTTTCTTTTATTTCTTCCTTTCCTCTTAATCCTCATTGTCGATTTCCTATTCGTAGCAGAACTTCTTTGGGTAATCCTATTTTCCAAACCACCATAAGATTGAGCTGTGGACTAAAACTTGTCACATGTCCAATCCAGTAGATTATAACCTTGGTGGAGGGACGGTAGAGGATGGGAAGAAATCTGAGAAGGGGATATCAGAGTTGCAGGGGAAAGGGGAAATCGCATAAGAAGAAAGGGAGGGAAAAAAGATTGCACAATCACTTTGGCCACGCAGGCACTCACAAACACTTCACTATTCCATTCTATTCAATCTATGTTCTAATTGCACGATTACATGGTATAAATAAAAGAAACCAAAGCACTCCTGTTCTAACTCTAAAACTAAAACATAATGAAACTCTATCACTGCCTATACCGTATTCAAAATAAAACAAAAGACTAATAAAAGATAAATCTATATAAATAAATAGACTACTAATATCTTACTAGACCAGAGGGCGGGTCTTGGTGCAATGGTAAAGGTTGCTCTATTGTGACCAAGTGGTCATGGGTTCGAGTCAGGAAACAGCCTCTGCAAAAGCAGGGTTAAGGCTGCGTACATTATGACCCTCCCCAGACCTCGCAGTGACGGGAGCCTCATGCACTGGGTACGCCCTTTGACTAATATCTTACTAGACCCAAGACTCAAACTGGATCTGCTACATCTCCATCTAGGTTCCCAAATGAGTTTGAGTCGGTCCAAGGTAGTGCACCTACATCAATTCCCCAGTGTTGAGAAAAACTCGCCCAGGAGTTTTGTAGAATGGTAGAAGCACGGGCTATAGGTTCCACATCTGCAACTTGAAGAAAATCCAAAATATGAAGCTTTGAGGGTGCATCCATGTTTGGAAAATCATGGGGAAGGACGAACTCATGATGGGGAATAACTTTCACAACACTTGCTTCTGTCGGTACCTGTTCCACAATGTTATCGTCTTCCACTGCCATTATTTTCTGTTCTGGTTGAGGCTGCATATCTGGTGTTGCCTTTGTTGGTTTGGAACAAACGTCATCAATTAACCCATGAATGTCTGGTGCATGTAAAAAGAATGTAGGGTGCACAAGTCTTGGCTCTCTCTCTTCTCTTTCCCATGTATATTCCCCCCCCCCACCCCGCTTTGAGGTTTTGGTAACGAATTATTTTTTCACTCCCAAAAAAATACCGAGAAACGGAGAATTCGATGAATACATAATCCTCAAATTGATAATGAAACCAAATAGGTGGAGGGCCGGTGGAGGATGGGAAGAAATCTGAGAAGGGATAACAGAGTTACAGGGGAGAGGGGAAATTGCATAAGTAGGAGGGAAAGAAGATCGCACAATCACTTTGGCCACGCAGGCACTCACAAATGCTTCACTATTCCATTATATTCAATATGTGTTCTAATTGCAGGATTACATGATATAAATAAAAGAAACCAAAGCACTCCTGTTCTAACTCTAAAACTAAAACATTACGAAACTCTATCACTGCCTATACCATATTCAAAATAAAACAAAAGACTAAAAGGTAAATCCATAAGAAATAAATAGACTACTAATATCCTACTAGACCCAGTTCATCTCCATCCAGGTTGCCAAACGGGTTTGAGTCAGTCCAAGGTAGTGCACCTGCATCATATCTGCCAGTCAAACAGTTAGAGATTTACCTTCTATATGGCCTAAATAGGTGGACCCATAGTTATTAAATACCCGTACCATACCAAATGATTAAAAAAACATTTTCTTTTTTCCATATCTGTAAACGCATGTTTTATAGGAACACATATTGAAAGTGTATAACACAAATACATATAATACATTTTAAAAAGCATTGATTTACATATATTTAAAAAAATCACAGTATACGGCCATACCATCTACCCTTACCTTACATACCCAAAACCCTTACCTTCGTCTCTTTCCTCTTCATTTTCTAACCCCTACCACTTCAGTTTTTAACAAAAAAAAAAAAACCCTAGAGAACCCAAGTGTCAGTCATCCCCAACCCATACAGACATACCATCTTGAGCTAGGAATTCTTACACTAGTACATATGCTTATTTCCTAACCCTTATGTTTTAGAGACAATACATTCACTGAATTGGACCTGGAGGCCAGAAGACAATTATAACACAGCAAGCCCAAGAGTGGATCCAGTGGGATCTTGAGAGCGAAAAAGGTAAAAGAGAAAAAGGAAGCCGGGGGAAAAGGGGATGAGGCATGCACTAACCTTCTGCTTTTGGTGAAGCGGCAACCACCAGTGTTCGTTTGAGTAATGACAAGAGCACAGCACCATAGCAGTTCTCGACCAAGCAGAAGAGGAGAAAAGCAATTAAAAGACGATTGTGATGATGAATTGATAGGGAAACAAGAGAAATTTTTTGAGTCAGTTTACTCTCTCTGTTCTTCTTCGATCATTGTGAAGGAAAGTGGAGTGGAGCTCTCCTTTTTATGGTAGAAGGGGTGAAGGGAGTGGTTGGGAACTTGGGGTTTGTCATGTTGTGTCCTTGAACGTACCTTATCTGGGCCTACCATAATTGCAGAAAATCAAGTAGATAATACTAAAGCCCAAGTCAAAGGCCCTTTTGACAAGAGAAGAGAGAGACCAGGAGAAAGGAAAGACCAAATTCAATCGAAGTTGAAGCCTTTGATGAGTTGTTTTTAAGTTTAGATGGCTCAAAAGCTAGATGAAGGGTTGGGATTATGTGTTATTAATTTAATGATAAACCAATCTTGATTTATTGACATCCAAGGAGAGGTACCAAGGGTTAGGGGTGGAACAGGGCCGCAGGGGTTATGTGTTCTTAATTCTGTTTGTTATATGATGTATATCCCAGCTGCATAGTGGTGAAGGGCCGGTTAGGAGAAAAAGGGAAACCTGAAAAGAATCAGAATTCCAGAGGAGAGAGAGAAGAAATCGGATAAGAAGGGGGGGGGGGGGGGAGAAGAGTGCATACATACAGCCATACTGGCTTCTGGATCATAGTTGTCAAGCCATCGCCTAGGCGTCCAGGTGCCTTGGTCGCCTTGCTTTTGGATCCTCCCCAATGCTTGGGTTGCCTAGACGTCGTGACAACTATGCTTCAAACCATAGCTCAACTATTCCAGATTTCAATGTCTTTCTTGGTTACAAGCTGGTATTTTAAAGATGAAAATAAAAGACTCCTAACGTAACTCTAAAATAGAACTTGACTCTATCTTGGACTTGAGAAATAAAATCCTAACTCTAACTCTACCACGACTCCATCAACAACAATAAAAGAAATTATAAAATAAATAAAACTCCTAATGCACCCAATTAAAAAATAGACCATAAAGTAAAATATCCTACTGAACTATAAATAAAACTGGACCCAGTTCATCTCCGTCTGGATACCCAAATGGGTTTGGGTTGGCCCAAGGTAGTGTATCTGCATCAATACCCCTGGTGTTGAGAAAAACTCGTCCACGAGTTTTGTAGAACGAGAGAATCAGCACCACTCGATCGATATCCACACACATCAGCTTTGATAGGGCGATGATCCAACGCATCTCATGATCAACCGTTACGATCATCCGATGGTCGGTAGCAAACAACGTCTCTTCAATGGGAATCTGCTCGTGGGGTTTCGCAACTGAAATCGGACCGTTGATCAATTCTTGAACTATAACCTAGATCGGACCGTGCACTTCAGTTTGATCGTCGCTTTCATTGTCCACATTTTCTTCCACATCTGATCCGGATTCTGAAGATTGTATCATGCTTGACATCTTATCATAGAAATTGTTGCTAATATTGGCAAGCTCCCGAAAACCTGTCATCAAATTAGAAAGTTCTGTTTGCAATTTACGGAACCCATCGCTAATTGAAAGGAGTAAATCGTACCGATCAACTTCCAAGATGTAGTGGGTTTATGGGTAAATAACCTGAAGTAAATAAGATGATGGCAGAATTGTAATTAAAGGAATCTGGAAGGGTTACTAAGAAGTTAAATGGGGAATAGAATTGGAGGAGGAATTAAATTAAAACGGTAAGGGCAAACTAGGAAGTAATGTAAAATAAGGGGTAAAGTGAATAAAAGGAGAACAGGGGATAATTTGGGGAAAAAAGAAAAAATTAAAGAAAATAAAGAACAAAAAGGAATCGTGAGGGACTGGGAAAAGGAAAATAACAAAGAGGGGACTTATCGCAGTGGGGATATCTTGCGGTAGTGGAGTTCGACACGCACTTGGACTTCAGCCAAGGACGGAGACTTCGATGGAAGAAGGCAGCGGCAGCTTTGAACCAGGTAGGAGTTTTCTCCTTTTTTTTATGTTCTCTGTCTCTCTCTATTCTCTCTTGTTCTCGCCTTTCTTTTTCTTTTTTTTGGCAGAATCCTGGGCGTGAGAGGGGGTTCGATCGAGGAAGGACAAAAAATAAGGAAAGGCTGTGAGGGAAGTTGTCGCTGGAATCAACAGTGAGCTTTTTTTTTTTAAGTTGATGGATTGGGGTGATTTTCAGTGAAAGTTGAAGGGGGTTTGGCTGAAGGGGAGGGGGTTTCAGTGGAAGTTGACAGAATGGGGTGGTGTAGGGTTTCAGCGGGAGATGGGAGAGAGAGGGTTGCTGCAGGAAGGGGATGGGTTAGGGTTTTTGAGTCGATATCTCTGTTTTGCAACAGAAACGATATATATATATATATATATATATGTATATATATTGCTCGCAGTTACAGTGGGGAATGAAAACGAAGATGGGGTTGCTTGTTGGAGTTGGAAAGAGTTGAGGAATGGATGCTGCTGTGCTGTAAAGCGCTGGGATGGGATGTGTTGGATGTTGAACAGAGAAAGAGGGAAGAGAAAAATTGATTGGGAAGGACGATGGATCCTTCGGCTCTGATATCAAATTGGAGGAGAGCTGGTTAGGAGGAGAGGGAAAACCTGAGAAGAATCAGAATTCCAGGGGAGAGAGAAGAATTCGCATAAGAAGAAAGGGGGGGGGGGGGAAAGAGTGCACACGCACAGGTACACTGGCTTCAAACCATAACTCAACTATTCCATATCCAATCTGTCTTTCTCGGTACAAGCTGGTATTTTAAAGATGAAAATAAAAGACTCCTAACGTAACTCTAAAATAGAACTTGACTCTATCTTGGACTTTAGAAATAAAATCCTAACTCTAACTCTACCATGACTCCATCAACGACAATTAAAAAAAATCAAACTCCTAATCAACCCAATTACAAAATAGACCATAAAGTAAAATATCCTACTGAACTATAAATAAAACTGGAGCTGGTTCGTCTCCGTCTGGATACCCAAATGGGTTTGGGTCGGCCCAAGGTAGTGTATCTGCATCATGTAGTTAACATATGCCCCTATGTTTTGCTCCCAGATCTTTAAGAAAGGAATTGTATTAAACACGCACTGAATTATTGCCATGTGCTTTTTTACGTCAAAATTTTGGAAGTATTGAAGTCTAGGTCCGTTTAATACCCATATATATCCATACCCGTATTTATTAACTATTGCTGGACCTTGAAAGAAAGCCTGCCTTGCAACATTAATCCTAAACTATGGCTTTTGCTAACATTTTCATCTATTTTCATTCTAAGAACATAAATTTTTCAAGTAAAAGATTACAATAACAATAAAACTATACATCTCTCAAGTTTATCATGGTTATTTCACTTCGATGATCTAGCAAAGTTAGTCAGAAAGAAAAATTCTCATGTTCCAATATTGTGGCAGACAACTTAGACAATCATAATTATCCCAGAAAGATAAGAAGATTCAGAATAACAAATTCACAAGGATAACTTTGACAGAGCTAGACATAATAATAGACCTCCTCAACCAAGCCCAGAACCGAGGAGGGAAAAAGAAACAGAATCAACAAAAAATGAAACCAAAATTCAACAGAAATAGGTAATATGGGAAGCAGGTAAAGTTCAAGCTAAATTGGACACAATATTACAAAAGAGATCCCAATGCAAAAGCTATCTAATGTGACAGTGTAGGAAGAGAGAATTGAACTCCAAAATAAATTAACAAGAGACTTTTCACATGGAAGAAAACCTAATAAATCAACAATTTTTCAACACCTAAAGTCTTCAAATAATATCAAAACAAATTCTTAGGATTTGACAGGTTAATCAATGCAATGTTTTCAAAAGAAACAATGATGTTAGGAGCATCTCCAACACCATGACGATAATTAATCTGCAGGTAATTGATTCAGGACATGAGCGGAAAAGTGCACAAAATCATATGTACCTGAGCATTGTAACTTTGAAGACCCACAACAGGAGAAACTATACAATTATCCCCACCAAACGAATCAGATGAGGCACTTCTGCTAACCAAATGGCCAAGTGAATGGTAAGTCAAGAAAGCAGCACGAAAATTACCATCTGGTATCCTATAAATAGGATACCAAGCAACAGAATACCTGAAATGCAATGATGTCAAAAGGTTTGAGTCAAATCTCATACTGTATTCCATGTAATGTCACTTCAAGCATCAATTTTCAGAATATGGACAGCTGACAAGGTTGTAGTTCTTTTACTAACCAAGAAGAGGGGTGCAGATCATGCAGACCCAAGGAGTTTAGCATTGTTGGATCTCCATAAGCTCGGCAATTTGAAGTTCCACCTCTGACCAACTCTTTTACCCTAGGTAGACAAGAGAAGGATCAAGAGTTAGTTCCAAATCAAAAGATGAAAGCAACTTGAAACAACAGCTAATTCTCAAGTTGCATCTCCAGCTAATGTGAATAACCACAAGAGACCAAAAAAAGATGTAAAACGATACTAATTAAACCCAAAAGTAAATAATCAAACGCTATAGCTATGGTCAGGAAAAGATTCAATAGTGTTATGGCGCAGTTAGACAGCTCTCCATCCACAGACACCTCTTCATTTGCTCAGTCGGGTACCTTGGCTTTCGCCTTCCATGCATCAACTTCTGTTGCTTCCGCTTCTTGGGTCATCAATTCTGATGCTAGAGACCACATGACTGGTTGTCATTGTTTTGACTCCTATTCTGTGTGTTTAGGCAAAAATAAGGTTAGGCTTGTTGACAACTCCCTTTCATTAATTTCTAGGAAGCATAATGTACATGTTATATCTTCTATATCTCTTGATTGTGGTCTTCACGTTCCACAGTTTGCAACTAATCTCCTTCATTAGTCATATAACCAAATCATTGAATCTGCAAGGTCAAACTGTGTTCGCCTAGCCAGAAAACCAAAATGGGCCAAGATCTTGGTGAGATCTCGGCGAGTTGGTGCTTTTTTTTTTTTTTTAAACTCAGTATAAACCTGACCAAGTTTGGTCATGAAACTTGGTATAGAGCCTATTTTGGGCCATTTAAACACAATGACACTATCAGATTATCCAAAATCAAAGTCCAAATAGAAGTTTCACTTCAGACCCTTGTTTGGTAGTGTTCAAAACCAGAATATCAGAACCAGAATTGGGAAAGCTTGAATGATCGAATGTGATCACCCAGGCACCTTTATTTATAATGCTTAACAGTAAAAATACAGGACTAAAATACCCCTGCCATAGCCGACATAGCTAGGCAGTAACAAAACAGACTTAAAAACATAAAATAAACTTCCCAAAAGACGGTATTCTGGTTTACATTATTCAACACTCCCCCTCAAGTTGGAGCAAAGATGTCGATCATGCCCAACTTGACTAGATTAGGATGAAATAACTTTCCAGGCAGTCCCTTGGTACATCAGCAAGCTGATCCGAAGAAGTCACAAAGGGAATACAAATCTGCCCATCTTCTAATTTCTCCTTGATAAAATGCCTATCCACCTCAACATGCTTGGCACGGTCATGCTGTACCGGGTTGTGTGGTATGCTGATTGCAGCCTTGTTATCACAGTACAACATCATAGGAAGGCGAATAGGAATACCCAGATCTTGTAGCAGCCCTTTAAGCCAAAGTAACTCACAAATTCCTTGTGCCATAGCTCGAAATTCAGCTTCGACACTAGAACGAGCAACTACATTTTGTTCCTTGCTACGCCAGGTGACAAGATTTCCACCTACGAAGGAGCAATACCCAGAAATAGACTTCCGATCTGCAGAACCAGCCCAATCAGCATCGGTGTATGCTTCTATCCGTAGGTGACCATGTGAAGACAAAAGGATGCCTTTTCCCGGAGCCAACTTCAAATAGTGTAGAATACGAAGAACAGCCTCCATATGAGAAGTGTAGGGATCATGCATAAATTGACTCACTGCACTCACAACAACAGCAATGTCTGGACGAGTGTGTGAAAGGTAAATCAGCTTCCCTACAAGTCTTTGGTACCGGCCTTTATCAACAGGCTCACCATCATTTTCCTTGAGCCGAACAGTAGGATCCATAGGAATATCCGAAGGGTGGCAGCCTAGCAAACCTGTTTCAGCCAACAAGTCTAGGACATACTTTCTTTGGGAGAGAAATATGCCTTTTGAAGATCTGGCCACTTCAATACCAAGAAAGTATCTTAATTTACCTAGATCTCTAATCTCAAATTCCTGGCCAAGGAAGGTCTTCAACTGTCTGATCTCATCACCATCATTGCCAGTAACCACTATATCATCAACATAGACTATAAGAACAGTGAGTTTTTCACCAACCCTCTTGATAAAGAGTGTGTGATCAGCATTATTCTGCTTATAGCCCACAGAAATCATGGCTTTGTGGAATCGACCAAACCAAGCCCGGGGTGACTGTTTCAGCCCATACAATGCACGCTTCAACCTGCACACTTTTCCTTTATTTCTGTCACAAGAAAACCCAGGTGGAATGTCCATGTATACCTCCTCTTCCAGTGCCCCATTTAGGAAGGCATTTTTAACATCTAGCTGTTGCAAATCCCAACCAAGGTTGACTACACATGACAACAACACCCGAACTGTATTCAACTTTGCAACAGGTGCAAAGGTCTCCTGGTAATCAATGCCGTATGTCTGAGCAAAACCCTTGGCCACGAGTCGTGCCTTATATCTATCCACGGTGCCACCCACCTTCTGTTTCACCACAAACACCCATTTACATCCAACGGTTTTCTTCCCAGGTGGAAGAACCACAATCTCCCATGTGTTATTTTTCTTCAAAGCCTCCATTTCTTCCATCATGGCTGCCTTCCACTTTCCATCTGATAGAGCTTCCTGCCAATTATTAGGAACACAAACAGAAGAAAGGGAAGAAATAAAAGCACGAAATGATGGGGAAAGGGAGTCATAAGAAACAACATGAGATATAGGATGCTGAGTGTAAGTCCTGACACCTTTGCGAAGGGCAATAGGCAACTCAGGAGAAGAAATATTACCGGGTGGAGAGGCAGGTTCTGGATCAAGGTTTGGCAATTGGATGGGTACGGGAGCAACGGTTGATTGAACCTACTTATGTTTCCTTCCATAGGTCTTCATATTGCTAGCATCAATCCTCCTCTTAAATTCACTAATGGTCCTCTGGACAGGAGTCTGGGCTGGAGTGGGCTGCTCCCCCTGTACAGAAGCCTCTCCCCCTGACTCGAGGGGAGGACTAGAAGTAGGCTGAACAGACTCAAGATAAACAGGCTGGAGTGGAGGTGGAGACTCTACAGTCAACACATCTTCGCTAACACTCTCCCCCTGAAGAGGTAGGGACACATAGTAGGAGACACTCTCATGAAACACGACATCCATGCTGACAAAAGTCCGGCGGGATGGAGGGTGATAGCACCTATACCCCTTCTGTGTAGCTGAGTACCCCAAGAAAATGCATCGAAGACTACGTGGGTCAAGTTTGCCCGAGGACCTGGTATCCCTGGCATAGCAAACGCAGCCAAACACTTTGGGTGGAACAACAAATGAGGAAGAGCCAAGTAATAGCTCAACAGGGGGTCTAGAGTTAAGGACCCTACTGGGCAGCCTATTAATTAAATAGGTTGCAATGAGGACAGCATCCCCCCAATAAATGGAAGGGACGTTCCGGGCAAACAAAAGGGCACGAGCTACCTCTAAGAGGTGGCGGTTCTTCCGCTCAGCCACACCATTTTGGGCTGGAGTATCAACACAACTGGTTTGATGGAGGATCCCATGGGCAGCTAGATATTTTTGGAACTGACCTTCCATATACTCTCGCCCATTATCACTCCGTAAAATTTGAATAGTGGTCTGAAATTGAGTTTTAACCAGCTAGTGAAAGTGCTGAAAACATGAGAAAACCTCACTTTTATTGTGCATAAGATAGACCCAAGTAAACCTAGAATAGCAATCAATAAAGGTGACATACCACCGATGACCCGAAAGTGAAACTTTTCTACTAGGACCCCACACATCAGAATGAACAACATGAAATAAAGAAGATGATCTTTTATTAGAAATGGGAAAATTGGAACGTGTCTGTTTGGCCAAGACACAAGGCTCACAAAAAAAGTCTTCTTTATTACAAGTATTACGTAATGCTGCAAATAAAGTAGATAAGGTACCTAAAGGTGGATGTCCTAGTCTAGAGTGCCATATGTGTAATTCAGAAGAGAAAGATGCCGGGGAACAAAGTCTAGAAGGTATAGCCTGTGTAGATGCAGGATCTCCATCAAGCAGGTACAATCCACCATGCACTTTACCCGATCCAATCGTCTTCCCCGAGTCTAGTTCCTGAAAAACACAATGAGTAGGAAAGAAAGTCACTTTACAGTTTAAAGACTTGGTGATACTGCTAATGGAGAGAAGATTAGTGGTGAACTTGGGTATATGTAACACAGAAGATAATGTCAGAGAAGGGGAACAGCCAATGGATCCTTTCCCAGATATGGAGGAGAGGGACCCATCAGCAATTTTCACTTTGTCCTTACCAGAAGCAGGAAAGTATGTGTTAAAAAGACTGGAGGAACCCGTCATGTGATCAGTAGCTCCAGAGTCTATAATCCAAGAAGTGGAGACTACTGATGCACAATGACCAGCAAAGGAAATACCTGTTCGGGCAAAGAAGGAACCTGAATTGGCAGCAGATGTGTTCAACAGACGGCGGAGAGCTTGAAGTTCGTCCTGGGAGAAACCGATGTCAGTAGTGGGAGCTGGAGCCACACTTTCAGTGTGATTGGCCTTGTTTTTAGTTTTAGCACGACCACATTTGCTCTCAAAATCAGCAGGATTCCCATGAAGTTTCCAACACTGAGCCTTAGTGTGATATGGTTTGTGGCAATGATCACACTTCACAGGCTCTTTAGTAGTAGCAGTAGCAGCAACATTATCAGCAGAAGTGTCAGTAGTGATGGAACCAGTAGTCTGTAAAGCTGATCTGTCAACCTTAGGAGTAATCATCATAGCAGCCCTCCTTGTCTCTTCACTGTGTACATATGAAAAGGTTTCCTCCAAAGTGGGGAAAGGAACCCGACCAAGAACCTATACCCGAATAGGGTCATAATCATCATTAAGTCCAGCCAGAAAGTCATATACCCGAAACTGATCTACATAGGTATGGTAGGCAGTAATATCTGCAGCAGTGGTAGGCTGGAATCGAGCATAGTGATCCAGTTGCTGCCATAAGCACTTGAGGGCAGCATAGTACTTAGTGACTATCATCTCCTTCTGAGTAGTGTTTTGAAGAGTCTTCCTGACCTCATAAACCTGAGCACCACTCCCTAAACGACCATAAGTACCCTTGACAGCAGTCCAAATCTGAGTAGCAGTGTCAAGGAGAAGGTACTGACTAGAGAGGTCAGTGGTCATGGAATTCAGAACAAAAGACATCACCATTGCATCATTGCCAGCCCATTTAGTGCGGGGAGCCCCTTCTTCAGTGGGCTGTTTGGTGGTACCAGTAAGGTGGCCAGTGAGTCCCCTGCCAGCCATAGTCAGGGATAATGATCTGGCCCAAATCAGATAATTGGTACCATCAAGCTTGATGGCAGCAGCATAGGGCAGGAAATCATTCCTGGTCTGATCTCCTCCAAAAGCAGCCGAGGTAACCTCTGAGTCACCCATAAGGCAGCAAGGCAGATTTCGATCCTTGAGAAAAAGACTGATTTTCCAAAATTCTGCAGAAATCGATCTTGAATTGGACAGAATTCTGATCTTCAAAAAACAGCAGTAATTTGGTGTTGAAACAGGGTCGATTGCAGCAATGTAATCAGGGAATAATCCCTCAAAAAGTCTTCCCAAACAGCAGCCTAGAAGAACCAAATCGATAAGGTGTCAGGGTTTTCCAAAACCCTAACAGTTGAGATCGATAAGAAGGGGAAATAGACTGCAGCTTTGAGGTCTTCAATCAGTGAGAATTCAGATAGGATAGATGCTGTCTGTAGGCCTGCAGTGATGCTCCAAAAAAAACAATCGATCTCCCAACTGTTATGAGATCGATTTCCACAAGAGTTAAGGCAATCCTAAATCGCAGAGATGGAAAATTGCAGCAGCTATCGATCTGATATTAGGGTTTTAAAATTGAGGTGGGAGGGCAGCACTCGAACCATAGTTGGATCACCTCATGGGTGCTGCCCTTGAAGGGTTGAGTGGACCAAAGAAGGAGGAAGAAGAGAGAGAGAAGAAATCGATGAAGGGGATAGAAGAGGGGAATCGATGGAAGGGGGGTAGGGTTTTAAAAATCGAGAAGGTCTTAAAAACCTAGCTCTGATACCAAGTTCAAAATCAGAATATCAGAACCAGAATTGGGAAAGCTTGAATGATCGAATGTGATCACCCAGACACCTTTATTTATAATGCTTAATAGTAAAAATATAGGACTAAAATACCCCTGCCATAGCCGACATAGCTAGGCAGTAACAAAACAGACTTAAAAACATAAAATAAACTTCCCAAAAGACCAGAATACCCCCACGGTATTCTGGTTTACATTATTCAACAGGTAGGCTACGATGTACTAATAAGCCCTATTCCACACATAATTTAGTGATAGAAAGCAATCAAAGCATACAATTAATATAAAACAACTTAACTAAGCATTATAAATGTAAAAGTGTAAAATACATCAATCTTAACATATACATCTATCGTGCCAAGCCATTTTGCCGCAAAGCCCGCAACATGTAAGCCTCTGAATGTGCCACATAGGATTCCCATGTCATAGTGCTGTTGCAGAATCGCACGTAGTCTTCCACACAAGTCATATAAGTGTTGTCATCAACTAACCATAGTTATCAAGGCGTCGCCGAGGAGTCCATGCTTTTTTTGAGGGCTGGGCGGTTGGTCGCCTTTCATTAAGTCATTAAGGCGGGTACCTTGGGACCTTGGGCGTCGCCTAGGGCGCCTTGGGATGCCTAAGCTCCCTGGGCGTCGTCTATCAAGCTTTTTTTTTTTTTTTTTTTAAATTTATATTAATTTGATGCTTTTTCTAATGTTTTTATTGGATGTGTATATAGCTTCAATACACTGTAGATGCACTAAATCATTTCATACTTTTGTATAAAAGGAATGATACCCTTTTTAGCATTTAGATTGGATTTTATACCACATTAGATATACTGCAGATACATTTAATCATATCCTAAAACACAACACGGATAAAGGAGGGATCGAAGAGAGAAAGAAGGGATGGAAAAAAAAAAAAGGCGAAGAGAAAGAAGGGAAGGAACTCGTTGCTGCTGCCAACGCCGCTGCAGATGCCGCTTCTGCTGCTACTGTTCAGCGCGAACAAGTTCTTCAGGTATGTTTCGACTTTCTTTCTCCTTTCTTCCTTTTCTTCTTCTTTTGGCTTCTTTTGTCCTTCAAGTTCTTCCATCCTTCTCCTGTTTCTGTTTTCTTTTTTTTTCCTTCTGAAAAGAAAACCCGCTTTCTACTTGAATGGTCTAAACCGCTCTTTCTACCTGAACAGTCTGAAACCCTATTTCTGCCCTGCATTTTTTTTCCTTTTATTCTTCTAGCTTCTTCTTCTTTTCTTCTCCTCTACCTTCTTCTTCTATGGCTGGCTTCTGCTAGTGGTGGCCAGTGGCTTTGGCAGCTGCATTTTTTCCTTTTCTTCTTGTAGCTTCTTCCTCTTCTTAGTTCCATGTCTGACCGTCTTCTACCTTTTTTTTTTCTTATTCTCCTATACCTATACCTTCTTCTTCTATGGCTGGCTTCTGCTAGTGGTGGTCGGTGGCTTTGGCTGCTGCCGGAGTAGCTGCTGCTGTAATTTCTGTTATTCAATGTAAATTGTGCATTTCTTAGTATAATTTATGAAATGCATCTGTTATTATAAGTTATGCAGTCTGCGATTATGTAACTATTTAATCTGTGGTTATGTGAGTTTGTAATTCTGCCATTATGTGAGTAAGTAATTATGTGATTCATTGATTTTGTAATTATGTGATTATTTGATTCACTAATTTTGTAATTCTGTGATTATGCTATTTTGCAATTCCTTGATTATGTACTGAAATTCTTTCATACCTATTTAGTATATAAGTAGAATTATATAAAAATTAATATGCTATTTGTGCCAAATAAAATGTTATATAAAAAAATTAAAAAAAAAGAACACTAGAACGCCTTGTTCGCCAAGGCAACGCCTGGCGGCCGCCCTATCACCAAGGCGCTTAGGAAGGCCCTCAAATGCCATGGTCGCCTTGATAACTATGCAACTAACTGAAGGTGCCTTATCCTAGGGTATGGAAGGGGCGGTTGCGATGAGATCGGTCCACTGCTACTGCCACCAGGCTGTTGAAATACCATCGGCATATATGGCTGGGTTGGGACTGTGAATATGTCGTCCAAGAATATGACCTTATTTTTTCAATTTTTTTTTGCAAGAAATTCATTTTTTTTCCAGAAAATTTTAAAAAATAACTAACAAAAATTGGACTCCATGAAGTCAGATCGGCCAAAGATGTGTAACATATATTAATTTGACACCCAACCACCAAGATTTGAACACATTTTTTGGGAAAAAATGGTTTACCTTGTAATCCACCAAACTTCTTCAAACTTCTTTGAATTTGTTGTAGATGTAACAAATTTGATGTTGTATGCAGGTTCTCCGTGCAATCCAACGAATTTCCGGTGGAAAATCCAACAAAAACCATGCAATTTTTTTTTTTGGGGGGGGGGGTGGGTGGGTGTTCTCTGCAAACACCAGCGAGATCTCAACTGGTCTCAGTCTAGATCTGGAATTATATAAAGGCTGGCCCAATCGAGTTGACCTGAGATCTCAGCAAGATGATGTAATATTTTCGTATTGCATAGTATCTCGTCTCACCATCATAAAATAGCGAGTTTTTAGAGAGATCTCGGCGAGATCTAGCCAAGTTCTTGTTCCATGGTGTTGACTTCCTCCTTACAGTAGAATCTTAACCAGATTTTGCCTGTGTTAATTTCATATTAATCAGATCCTGCACTAGTTATATCCAATCAGATTTTCCCTATCTTGAATGGAGACCTTGAAGAAGTCTAAATCGACCTGCCTCCTGGCTCTTCATTCCCTTCTGCTGCTGTCCATGGTTGCAAGTTAAAGAAGTCCCTATATGGTCCCAAAAATTCCTACGGCCTGGTTTGGTCATTTTTTGAAAGCCATGCAGAAGTTTGGATATCGACAGAGTCAGGCTGACCATACTTTTTTTGTGAAAAGAGATGGAACCCAGATCAGAGCCCTCATTGTGTATGTTGATGATATAGTGATCACTGGGAATAGCAATGATGAAATTTCCCATCTAAAATCACTACTTGCAAAGGAGTTTGAAAATAAGTATCTCGGATTTCTTTGGTATTCTCTAGGAATTGAAGTTGTAAGGTAAGATAAGGGCATTTTCATCTCACAACAGAAGTATGTCTTAGACCTTCTCCAAGAAAATGACATCTTGGTTTGCAAGCCTGCAGTGGTGACATGGGTGATCCTGTTGACAGAGAACAATACCAGAGACTAATTGGACGGCTGATTTACCTGTCTCATACTAGAGTAACTAGACCCGATATTGCCTATGTTGTGGGCATCATCAGTAGATTTCCCCATGATCCCAGGACATCTCACCTTGATGCAGTGCATCGTATACTGACGTATTTAAAATCTGCCCCTGGGAGCTGGAAAAGGAATTCTCTTCTCCAACAATGGGAACCTAAGGTAGGAAATATTCACAGATGCTGATTGGGCTGGATCCATAGATGATAAGCAATCCACTTCCGGTTATTGCAGGAAATCTTGCCACGTGGTGTAGCAAGAAACAGTCAATCGTCTCTAGCTCCAGTGCAAAAATCGAATTACGTGCCATGGCATAAGGGATTTGTGAACTCATGTGGCTCAAGGGATTATTGAGTGATTTGGGAATTTTTTCTGAAGATCCTATGCGCCTCTACTGTGACAACAAGGCTGCCATTAGTATTGCTCACAATCCTGTCTAGCATGAAAGAACAAAACATGTTGAGATTGACAAACACTTCATCAAAGAGAAGCTTGAACAAGGAGTCATCTGCATTCCATTTGTTAGTTCTGTTAATCAACAAGCTGTTGTATTCACTAAGGGCTTTAATTGTAAGGTGTTCCACGCACTGGTCTCCAAGTTGGACATGTTTGTTATATTTGCACCAACTTGAGGGGGAGTGTTGAGAACTGTGGAATTGGAATATTATTGCTTTACCTTAGGTTACTTTGGGGTTTTATTATTCTCCCTCTTTTACTATTGCCCTTGGGTTGTAATTGTCATCATAAATAAAGTATACCTCTGTCATAATGATAACTAACATCATTACTCAATCTCTGATTCTGAACTAGCTCTCTACACGACTTTGACTCTCTCTTGCCCTCCCCTCCCCCCCAAAAAAACAATAGCCCTTGGAGTTGGTTCACTCCCATGGCTCCCCCCCCCAAATGCTCAAACCACATTTAATTTTTTCTTCTTTTGTTTTAAATGGATTTTACCATTGTATTGCTCTCTCTCTCTCTCTCCTATCATTGGCATATGAACTCTCTCTACCTCACTACCTCTCCCCCCTCCCCACCCCCACCCCCACCCCCCACCCACACCCAAAAAAATTACCTAACAATCTTAATAGCCACATGCCTCTGCCTCTTTCTCTATCTCTCCCCACCCAATCTCTCTCCTTATCTGATTCATTAAGAAACTAGCTCTAATATCTTCTTTTTGCATGTCTCCTACTTCTAGGTCTGATGGCTGCCAACCTCCTAGCCCACCACATTTGACTTAGAAACCATACACTGGTTTTTCTTTTATTTTTTGGGTAAATAAAAGCTTCATTACCAAAAAAAAAGAGGACTACAGAAGCCACTGAAAAGGGGAGAGAAGGAAAATATTCAATTGCACAAGCAGACTCAGCCTCAAACAGGGCAGGCGGAGTGCTGGAAAGAAGAGGGGATGGGGAGACCCAAGGATACAACAACATGCATGTTCCTTGGGGCATCATTACAAGAAGAAGAAACAATAGAAAGCTTGGCTTTGATGTCAAAGGAAATGGAGTCCCAAATCTGACGAGGAGGCCGAGAGTTGGATATCCATTTCTTGATGTTACGCTCCATCCAACTATGATTTATGGCTGCACAAAAGGTCAGCTTTCCGACTGTGTCACAAACAGAGGAGCCACCAAAAGCCATGTCTACCATGGAACAAGAACTCAGCGAGATCTCACCGATCTTGGTGAGATCTCACTAATAATTCATTTTTTTGAGATGGCGAGATGAGATTAGGGGCGATACTAAAGGATTACAAATTTACAATATCTCGGTTCAATTAAGCATCTGGCCTTGTATAAATAATGCACATGTCGACCGAGACCAATTGAGATCTCGTTGATCTCGGCAGAGAACATACACGCACCCAAATTGCATGGTTTTGCTCCCATTTTCCACTGGAAATTCGTCGGATTGTGCGAAGAAGCTGCATCCAACCAAGCCATACATGCTGATGGTATTTCAATAGCCTGGTGATGGCAGTAGCAGTGGATCGATCTCATCGCAACCGCCTCTTCCATACCCTAGGATAGGGAACCTTTGGTTAGTTGATGACAACACTTATATGACTTGTGTGCAAGACTACGTGCGATTCTTCAATAGCACTATGACATGGGAATCCTATGTGGCACATTCAGAGGCTTACATGTTGCGGCAAAATGGCTTGGCATGATAGATGTATATGGTAAGATTGATGTATTTTACACTTTTACATTTGTAATGCTTATTTAAGTTGTTTTATATTAATTGTATATTTTGATTGCTTTCTAATACTAAATTATGTGTAGAATAGTGCCTATTAGTACATCGTAGCCTACCAAACTAGGGTCCGAAGTGAAACTCCTATTTGGACTTTGATTTTGGACAATCTGATAGTGCCATTGTGTTTAAATGACCCATAATAGGCTGTATACCAAGTTCCATGACCAAACTTGGTCAAAAACCCACCGAAACCAGCTACCAAGTTTTTTAAAAAAAAGCACCAACTTACCGAGATCTCGGCCCAACTCAGTTTTCTGGCTGAGCAAAACCAGTACCGAAACCAAGTTCTTGAACCTGATGTCTATCCAAATCCACTCCCTGGAGAAGGGAAGAATTTTCCGCCTCCAAGGCAACATTTTGCAAGGATGTCATTCCAGATGGAAGAGGAGAGAGGGCAAGCAAAGAAAAGGTGGTTCAAGTCTTCTACAACATTCCCGCATAGGCAGCACAGCTGCACAAAGGAGAGACCTGGATCTGGCGGTGGCTAAGAAAGGACTGCGTTGGAAGGCAGTTTGTGAAGACACGCCAGATTGTGTAGCAATGGCGGGGAATATAAAGCTTGAACTAGAGAGGCTTCCTCCAAGGGGCCGGGGGTCTGCTGGATCTAATAAGGTTCCAGGCAGCTTTAGAGCTGAAATGACCAACAGTGGGGAAGTGGCCCAAGCTTTACATTGGTTTTTCTTTTTTTCCGGTAAATAAATATATTACCGAACCCCAAGAGGGGGCAGGGAGAAGCGAACCAAAGAATCAATGTACAAGAAAGAGAAGAGGAAAAGAAGGGGAGGGGGGGGAGAAAGAAGAAAGGAAGAGAGGGGGAAGGGGAAGTGGACTACCAGCCTACGCAGAGGAGGATAGGACCCCAAAAGGGCAGAGTCAAGGCCCCAAAAAGTCAAAATGTGCCTATTTCTATGGCTGTTCTGGCAGTGCCTCTGACGGATACTACTGAGCTTAGTGGACACATCAAAGGAGATGGCTTTCCAAATCACATCAAACGATCTAGAGTTGGAAGTCCATCTCCTGGTTTTTCTTATTAACCTTTGAAGAAGAACTACTTCGATTTTACATATTTTTTTGGTTGGCTTGGCATAATGAATTTCCTAAAGACCCATAAGAAATATACAATTTCTGCACCCATGGTTTAAAGCCTATTATTCTCTGATGAACCTGAGCTGCAGGCTTTATAGAAGGGCTTGTCACGCTGATGGCTCCACCGGTTGTTCCCTGATCCCACCCGAGCTAGAACTGAATGTAAGGCTACCTACCTAATTGCTTCTCGGAGTACGTTCCTTCATTCCCAAGTTGAGACATCACTTAATGTCTAACCCGCTACGGCGCTCTGGAACGTGCCAGCGCCTTCGCTCATTTCCTGATTGCAAGTACGGATACAATACGATATGGACTGATACGTATCGGTATCGGTCGATACCAATACGATACATGCCGATACGTTTCTTTTAAAAAAAAAATTGGATTGTATCTAAATGTATCAGCCGATACGTATCGATACCATCGATATGTCCAGTAAAGGGTTCTGTGGATGGTTTAATACGTATCGATATGTATCGATACGTATCGGCCCATCAATACATTCCATAAAAAAAGCCATTTTCACTCACAGACTCGATACAACTCCTAATTTAACGAAAAAATGAAGGAAAACTCTCAACCAGGAGTCTAAAATCTTGCATTTAATCTTGGTATTTCACACTTTTAGACTAAAAAAACGAATCAAGGAGTACTACAACATCATCCTTTGCATCATCCAATACTCTTCATGGCTCTAGACGATTACAACATGTAAGAAACCACATCTTTTATAACAATTTCAATTTAATGCACTTGTTTGGTTATACATTATTCACCATTTTAGTGTTTATGCATGACACTTGTTATATATTGCTTATTTATATTGTTTTTTGTTCCAAAAGTGTATTTCCATGTGTATCTTGACCATTTCTATGTGTATTTGTATTGTTCGATACGTATCTCCGATACGATACGTCTCTTAAAATCATCCGACCGATACGATACCCGATACTTTAAACCTTGTCTGCACCTCCATATTTCTTGCTTTGTTCTACATTTTGTGTGTATTATGGAAATAGTTGCTTATATCAAATAATCATACAACAGTATGCATTTACTTCTTGACAAGGTTACTTGATATAGCTGACTTCTATTTATTGTCTCAGTGATATTTCTATTGGCTCCTTCTCTATTCAATTATACTAGTGTTGATCAATGACACAAAGTATATGTAATATTTTTTTTATCGACTGATTTTTCCTTCTTGCCAATCTGTACTAAAAAGTCAAAACCTATTTCTAGAACAGCTCATATCTTTAGGATAAAAAATAATTGATGTGGGTGACCGATATCATTAACCTATCTACTTGCATTTAAATAGATTCAAGCAGGGATAATTTGTATGCGAGGCCAATTATATGTCACTTCTCCTCTTAATTACCCCTCCAAAAGTAGTGAACCTGAAATTTTATTCTCATCCGTACTACAAATATGAAAAGTTATACCATTACCATAACAATTCATGTGAACTGCTTGTAAAAGGAACCACAAAAAGCTTCAAAGAGTTTCTTCTATGAATAATAAAATCAAGGTACTAGGAATTTGAGTCAGCAGAGAAGTCTGTCATATTTTGCAGAAGGAAATTCAGTGTATGTCATTGACTGCTATTGAACCGAAAAGCAAGTGCTGGCAGGTTACTATTAAGGAAAATATTGGGGCAAAAAGGGGCTTACCTCTCAAACAATGGCTGTCTTTGTTGAGGTTGCTCGGATTCAAAATATTCAAAAAGGAGCTCAGGATCATCACAGCATGCAGAACCAAATGAATGATCATTTAACAAATCTCTGATATGTGTTGACGAAGACTCTGACAGACATGATAGACTCACAGGTTGTGATGAGCATTTGTCGTCCTGTCTGTAAGGTTCAGGTATAAGTACTGAAAAAATCGGATGTTGGCCTATATTTGAGGAACTTTCTGATGCTTCATTCATTTCACAAGCTTCAGAGACCTCAGGAGAGGAAATCCCAGTGCTATTATTCATCGGATGATTCCTACATTTACTAAACAACTGAACTGCTGACAAATATGGAACAAAATAGGCACGGAACTCAAAACGATCAATACCCAATCTCTTTGAGTTCAGATAGTCCTCTCCCTTAACTTCCAAACCATAGTTCCCATGCTTCTCATACCACTGCCAAAGGCCTCCCAAAGACACATTTGGCATTTGATGCTTGCACAGGGAAGCACCAACGCGCTCTAGCAAGCAAGTCTGACATTGCTGAATGCTGTATCTCTGGGCAATGACTGGGGAAGCAGAATGAAGAAGTTTCTCAAACTCCGCAAGAGGACTACCAGTAGCAAATTGAACAGCTTCAGAAGCTAATTGTAACCTATAGGCATCTTTTACTGCTTGCATTATCTTAAGTGAATCAGTCTTCAATGCAGAACTCCTACAGTCTTTGTATAGATCAGCTGAAACACAGTTTGCTACATCATGCATTCTACTCCGCTCACTGTATATGCAAGTGTTATGGCTTATGGGCTTCAGAATTCCGACTTCATCATCAGAAAGTGAATCACTAATATTCCCAGAATCCTTCCCAAGAGATGCATTACCAACATCCATTAAAGGAAGAGGAGTTTCACAACTGGAACTTAATTCCTCTCCTACACTGCTTTGCGAATTCCATTTATCTGTAACTGATTCCTCAAGAGCTGATACTGATGCATTGGCAGGTATCCTCATGCTCTTTAACTCAGCATCTTTCCTCCCAACAGGTACCCACTTCTGCAAGATTGACCCAGAACTATGTTCTTGCATGTTGTAATCCTCAGGAGGATTATTTGTTTCCGATTTGGCAAGTCCATTAATTACTGGAAGCTGAACGTCAACTGGAGACTGCATTTCTAGCAGATTTGACTTGTCCACAGAATCACTACTCCTAGATGATGTACTATTTTGGTTTTGTTCTGCATGATCATTGATAGTACAGGCACTTCCACATTGGTTCATTTCTTCTGGACAATCTTGAGAAGTTTGAATTCTTTCTGGAGGAATGCAGTCAACTCCATCTGCTTGAAGGTTGGTGCTAACACATTCAAAGTGACAATGAGAATTTGACTGCACCTGAAATAGGATATCTGATGCATCCTTCTGTTGCATATTAACATTTGCAGACCTATTTGAGGTGATTTTACAAGCATTGAGTCCGTTCCTAGGATAGTATTTGAACTCTGGCTTCAAGCATGCACTGGGTTTTCTTTTCAACTTTTCAGAAACCTTGACCTTTAAGTTCTCGTTCTCTTCTGATTTTAATATATCTGAATCAGAAGCATTTGAACCCCTTTTAAGCAAGGGAGCCTCTTTGGAAGCATTATCAAACTGCAAATCAACAAAGTCCACATTCTTCGGTTCACAGAGGTGTCCATCTGCATCATTCCTCTGGACCTTCCGCCAAACAGAATGATTATTTTCTTTTCCTGTACGACCTTGTAAACATCCGCTGCTGCTGCTGAATCTGTGCCCAGATAGTTTTCTTTCTTGTCGACCCCTCTTGCCTGGTATAAATGAATTCCCATCACTGCTGCTACAGCCCTGAGTTCCACTTTTCATTCTTTCAGCAAGATTATAGGCATCCACTGACCCCTTTGAAGAGTTTCCACGAGAAAGACATCCCTTTCTAGCATTATGCGACAAACTATCACTATTACTGTACCCAAGTGATTCTGACGGACTACTTGCACTAACTTCTCTGACACAGGACTTTTCTTCAACATCACCCCCATTGGTACTATAATCACTGTTCCAACCATCAGAAAATGAATCCAATACAGGAGTGCTGTTTATATCAGAGAAGACTTCCAAAGATGTATCCTCACAATAGCTGGTCCCCTTCAGACAGGTATCCACTGTTTCCCCATTGTCGGTAGAAAATCGTGTTTCTGTGGCTTTCATCTGACTCTCACGATTAACTAGTAAATGTTCACCTGTAGACTCCTGGGGTAGTAAAGGCACCAAAGCTTCAGACTCATTCACCTCACTGATGTAAGATGAGCACACTCTAGTTGTTGCAGAATGGTTAAATAGACCACTGTTATCGTACTCACTGTTGTTTGTATTCACACTAATCTCCTGAAAAGACACCACAGGAGTAATTGCATTCTCAGTCGACCTATTCTCGGAAATCACTCCAACCCCACTAACCCGGTCATTGTTAGCACAAGATTCAGAAGTAGAACTGCTACAGACAGTAGAACTGCTACAGACACCTTCTTCACAAAAAGCTTCAGGTTCAGTACAGTCAGTGCTGCATGAGGGCTTCTTGAATTGTTTTCCCTTCTTTTTTGCCTTCTTCCTTGAGTTTTTCTTCACAGCCTTATTGAATTTGGAAGTATTCTTAACTTGTTGAGCTGAAACACTCACATTAGAATCATCCGGGATCAAAGCAGTGGTATCATTGGTCATAAGAGAATTCTGCAGGGTGGAAGTGCCAGATTCCTTGGCAGCTTTGGTCCTTTTATTCATTGAGGTCCTTGTTTGAGAATGTTGTTGAAAATTTGACCCAGAAGTACTGCTGGCAGTTAATGAATTTGTAGAATACATATGTTCAGGAGGATGACTCCTCTGTGTATTTTGTGGATCAGCATGGAATGTAATAGCAGGTGGTAAAGGAACCAAATCGAGACCATCCATTTTCACATGAGGTCCAGAACCCAACTGGTTCCTTTGGTCAGGACCTTGCAGAGGCGGAAAAATGGGTGCAACAACTTTCCAGCGCACATCAGGATCAAAGGTAACAAATGTGACAAGAAAATACCTGACAATGAATGAGAAAGGAGACAAATTACAGTCTACAATAGAGAATAAATGATAGAATATGCCAAGTAGAAATGCCAAATGGCCACATATGTTTTGAGCAAGTAAAAAGCACCATAGATTTGTAGGAAGCTAACTCAAAGGTGATCTAGCTCAAAAAGTCATTAACAACTCCTATTTCAGCAGGTTGGAAACCAGGGCATTAATGGCTCAGAGAATACAACTCAAATGTCTGGACACTTACCAGCAGCATTATAAAACACAACTATTTTACACTCTTTTTATTCAGTATAAATGCATTTTGGGAGTATCACAACTAATCTGAAAAGAGTGAATGATATTAAACATCCAGACTCTCATAAGCAGAATATGATCTGTTTCTTCTCCGGCATATACAAGGGACAATGATGTGCTGTGTATATCAATCAATACACCTTTGTTGATTTTGTTGATCTCCTACTCCAAAAGCCTACTTATCAAAAATCCTGAACAGCTAGTGGTTGGAACCTTTGGAGCATTAACTTTTGACCAGACAGGACATAATGTTTACCAGATGGTTATACACTCTGTTCACATCATGGTTCGAAGTCTCGCAGGATCTCGGTGATTTTTTTGGTTTCAACAAGGGTCGAGTCGAGACCACATGTGATACCAAAACATTACATGGTTTCAGCCAAAATTTCGGCATCTCGCAGAAATCTTGGTCCAATATCTCGTTTCAGCGAAAAAGGTACCAACTCACTCAATAAAAATACACTGTTTCGACGAGATCTGACTGAAATTAAGACCAGAGTCGGTAGCTCTCTGTGGCATAGTACTAAATCTCACGAAATCTTGGTCGAGATCTCGAATATTTCGAGTATCTCGGCCTGACCGAAACGAAACTGCAGCTCGAATCAAAAAAATGCAAAAACTCGGTCGAAATTTTGACCATCTCGCGATATTTCAAGACAAAATCAAAATCTCACGAGATATCGAGTTTCTTTTTTCAAAAGTAGCTTTATAAATACCAAAACTCGTTAGTCTCGGTTTTTTTGGGTTTTTTTCTCCTCATTAGTCTCAGTCGTTTCTTCTCCCATACTATGACGTGGCATTCATTTGTCCTATAGTCGAAGAACAATGCATGTCGGCTCCATCGGACTATGAGTGGGGTCGATCCTAGACATCGGAGTAATTATTATTAGAATATTTGTAAACATTTGAGTCACTAGATG
>NW_025317741.1:0-33849 GCF_018873765.1 Telopea speciosissima
ACCAAACCCAAGAAAGTACAGAAATGGCCCGAAATATCCCCAAACGACCAACCCGGTCAGGTTTAAATCGAAAGGGAACATATGTCGAAATAGGTATTGATTCGAAAGTCACGACCCTCAACATCGCATCCACACGCCTAATAAATGATAAGGACACTTTTTAGAAAATCCCAAGCCCAAAAATGTACAGAAATGCCGCCAAATAACCCCAAACCACCCACCCGATCTGGTTTAAATAAAAAATGAATATATGCCGAAATAGGTATCGATTCGAAGGTCACGATCCTCAACATCGCATTCACACGTCTAACAAGAGAGATAAGGACTCTTTTTTCAGAAAATACCAAACCCAAAAAATTACAGAAATGCCCCCAAATAACCTCAAACGACCCACCCGATCTGGTTTAAACCGAAAATGATCATATGTCGAAATAGGTATCGATTCGAAGGTCACGTCCCTCAACATCGCATCCACGGGTCTAATAAGAGAATAGGACACTTTGGAGAAAATCCTAAGCCCAAAAAATACAGAAATGCCCCCAAATAACCCGAAACGACCCACCCGGTATGAACATATGTCGAAATAGGTATCGATTTGAAGGTCACGACCCTCAACATCGCATCCACACCTCTAAAAAGATATAAGGACACTTTTTACAAAATCCAAGGCCCAAAATGGTACAAAAATGCCATCAAATATCCCCAAACGGCCCACCCGGTTAGGTTCAAACCGAAAGGGAATATATGTCGAAATAGGTATCGATTCGAAGGTCACGACCCTCAACATCGCATTCACACGTCTAATAAGTGATAAGGACACTTTTTAGAAAATCCCAAGCCCAAAAAAGTACAGAATTGCCTCCAAATAACCCCAAACGACCCACCCATCTAGTTTAAATCGAAAATCAACATATGTCAAAATTGGTATCGATTCAAAGGTCACGACCCTCAACATCGCATCCACACATCTAACAAGAGATAAGGAAACTTTTTAGAAAATCCCAAACCAAAAAAAGTACAGAAATGCCCCCAAATAACCCCAAACGACCCATTCAGTCTGGTTTAACCCAAAAATGAATATATGCCATAATAAGTATCGATTCGAAGTTCATGATCCTCAACATCACATCCACACGTCCAATAAGATATAAGGACACTTTTTAGACAATCCAAAGCCCTAAAAGTAATGAAAAGCCCCAAAATAACCGCAAATGACCCACCTGGTCTAGTTTAAACCGAAAATGAACATATGTCGAAATAGGTATCGATTCGTAGGTCACGACCCTCAACATCGCATCCACACATCAAATAAGTGATAAGGAAACTTTTAAGAAAATATCAAACCCAAAAAAGTATAGAAATGCCGCCAAATAACCCCAAACGACCCACCCGGTCTGGTTTAAATCGAAAATAAACATATGTCGAAATAGGTATCGATTCGAAGGTCACGACCATCAACATCACATCCACACATCTAATTAGAGATAAGGACACTTTTTAAAAAATCCTAAACCCAAAAAAGTACAGAAATGCCCCCAAATAACCCCAATCGTCCCACCCGGCCCGGTTTAAACAAAAAATGAACATATGCCAAAATAGGTATCAATTCGAAGGTCACGACTCTCAACATCGGATCCACAAGTCTAATAAGTGATAACGAAACTTTTTAGAAAATATCAAACCCAAAAAAGTACAGAAATTCCTCCAAATAACCACATACAACCCACCCGGTCTAGTTTAAACCGAAAATGAACATATGTCAAAATAGGTATCGATTCGAATGTCACGACCCTCAACATCACATCCACACATCTAATAAGAGATAAGGACACTTTTTAGAAAATTTCAAGCATAAAAAATTACAAAAATACCCACCCCCAAATAACCCCAAATGACCCACTCATTTTTGTTTAAACAAAAAATGAACATATGCCGAAATAGGTATCGATTCGAAGGTCACGATCCTCAACATCGCATCCACACGTCTAATAAGAGGTAAGGAAACTTTTAAAAAAAATCCAAGACCTAAAAAAGTATAGAAATGCCCCCAAATATCCCCAAACGACCCACCCGGTCAGGTTGAAACCAAAAGGGAACATATGTCAAAAATGGTATCGATTTGAAGATCACGACCCTCAACATTGCATCCACACGTCTAATAAGTGATAAGGACACTTTTTAGAAAATCTTAAGACCAAAAAAGCACAGAAATGCTGTAAAATAACCCCAAACCACCCACCCAGTCTGGTTTAAATCGAAAATGAACATATGCCGAAATAGGTATCGATTCGAAGGTCATGACCCTCAACATTGCATCCACACATCTAATAGGAGATAAGGACACTTTTTTTAGAAAATCCCAAACCCAAAAAAGTACAGAAATGCCCCCAAATAACCCTAAATGACCCACCCTATCAGGTTTAAACCGAAAATGAATATATGCCAAAATAGGTATCGATTCGAAGTTCACGATCCTCAACAGCGCATCCAGATGTCTAATAAGAGACAAGGACACTTTTTAGACAATCCCAAGCCCCTAAAAGTATAGAAATGACCCCAAATAATCCCAAACGACCCACCCGGTCAATTTTGAATCAAAAATGAACATATGTCAAAATTGGTATCGATTCAAAGGTCACGACCCTCAACATCACATCCACATATCTAATTAGTGATAAGGACACTTTTAAAAAAATACCAAACCCAAAAAAGTACAGAAACGCCGCCAAATAACCCCAAACCACCCACCTGGTCTGGTTTAAATTGAAAATAAACATATGATAAAATAGGTATCGATTCGAAGGTCACGACCCTCAACATCGCATCCACACGTCTAATAAGTGATAAGGACACTTTTTTTAGAAAATACCAAACCCAAAAAAGTACAGAAATGCCCCCAAATAACCCCAAACGACCCACCCGGTCAGGTTTAAACCGAAAATGAATATATGCCAAAATAGGTATCGATTCGAAGTTCACGATCCTCAACATCGCATCCACACATCTAATAAGAGATAATGACATTTTTTAGACAATCCCAAGCCCCTAAAAGTACAAAAATGCCCCCAAATAACCCCAAACGACCCACACGGTCTATTTTGAACCAAAAATTAACATAAGTCGAAATAGGTATCGATTCGAAGGTCACGACCCTCAACATCGCATCCACACGTCTAATAAGTGATAAGGAAACTTTTTTTAGAAAATACCAAACCCAAAAAAGTACAGAAATTCCCCCAAATAACCCCAAACGACCCATCCGGTCTGGTTTAAACCAAAAATTAACATATGTCAAAATAGGTATCGATTCGAAGGTCACGTCCCTCAACATCGCATCCATACGTCGAATAAGAGAACATGACACTTTTGAGATAATCCTTAGCCCAAAAAAATACAGAAATGCCCCTAAATAACCCCAAACGACCCATTCGGTCCGGTTTAAACAAAAAATAAACATATGTCAAAATAGGTATCAATTCGACAGTCACGACCCTCAACATCGCATCTACATGTCTAAGAGATAATGACACTTTTTAGAAAATCCCCGGCCCAAAAAAGTATAGAAATGCCCCCAAATAACCCGAAACGACCCACCCGGTCCGGTTTAAATCGAAAGGCAACATATGTCAAAATAGGTATCGATTCAAAGGTCACAACTCTCAAAATCGCATCCACACGTCTAATATGTGATAAGGACACTTTTTAGAAAATCCCAAGCCCAAAAATGTATAAAAATGCAGCCAAATAACCCCAAACCACCCACTCGGTCTGGTTTAAATCGAAAATGAACATATGCCAAAATAAGTATCGATTCGAAGGTCACGACTCTCAACATCGCATCCACACGTCTAATAAGTGATAAGGACACTTTTTAGAAAGTATCAAACCCAAAAAAGTGCAGAACTTCCTCCAAATAACCCCCCCATACAACCCACCCGGTCTAGTTTAAACAAAAAATGAACATATGTCGAAATAGGTATCGATTCGAAGGTCATGACCCTCAACATCGCATCCACACGCCTAATAAGAGATAAGGAAACTTTTTAGAAAATTCCAAGCCCAAAAAATCAGAAAAATACCCCCAAATAACCCCAAATGACCCACCCGTTTGGATTTGAACCGAAATGAACATATGCCAAAATAGATATCGATTCGAAGGTCTCGACCCTCAACATCGCATCCACACGTCTAATAAGAGATTAGGATAATTTTTTTAGAAAATACCAAACCCAAAAAAGTACAGAAATGCCCTAAATGTCCCCAAACTACCAACCCGATCAGGTTTAAACCGAAAGGGAACATATGTCGAAATAGGTATTGATTCGAAAGTCACGACCCTCAACATCGCATCCACACGTCTAACAAGAGATAAGGAAACTTTTTAGAAAATCCCAAACCCAAAAAAGTACAGAAATGCCCCCAAATGTCCCGAAACGACCCACCCGGTCTGGTTTAAACCGAAAATGAATATATGCCAGAATAGGTATCGATTCGAAGTTCATGATCCTCAACATCGCATCCACATATCCAATAAGAGATAAGGATACTTTTTAGACAATCCCAAGCCCCTAAAAGTACAGAAAAGCCCCCAAATAACCCCAAACGACCCACCCGATTTGTTTTGAATAAAAAATGAACATATGTCGAAATAGGTATCGATTCGAAGGTCACGACCCTCAACATCGCATCCACACATCTAATAAGAGATAAGGACACTTTTTAAAAAATCCCAAGCCCAAAAAAGTACAGAAATGCCGCCAAATAACCCCAAACCACCCACCCGGTCTGGTTTAAATTGAAAATGAACATATGCCGAAATAGGTATCCATTCGAAGGTCTCGACCCTCAACATCGTATCCACAAGTCTAACAAGAGATAAGTACACTTTTAAGAAAATACCAAATCCAAAAAAGTACAGAAAAACCGCCAAATAACCCCAAACGACCCACCCGGTCTGGTTTAAACTGAAAATAAACATATGTCAAAATAGGTATCGATTCGAAGGTTACGACCATCAGCTTCATATCCACACGTCTAATTAGATATAAGGACACTTTTTAAAAAATCCTAAGCCCAAAAAAGTACAGAAATGCCCCCAAATAACCCCAAACGACCCACCTGGTCTTGTTTAAACCGAAAATGAACATATGTCGAAATAGGTATGGATTCGCAGGTCACAACCCTCAACACCGCATCTACACGTCTAATAAGAGGTAAGGACACTTTTTAGAAAATATCAAATCCAAAAAAGTACAAAAAATGGCCCCTAATAACCCCAAACAACCCATCAGGTCTGGTTTAAACCGAAAATGAACATATGCCAAAATAGGTATCGATTCGAAGGTCACGACTCTCAACATCACATCCACACGTCTAATAAGTGATAAGGACACTTTTTAGAAAATATCAAACCCAAAAAAGTGCAGAACTTCCTCCAAATAACCCCATACAACCCACCCGGTCTAGTTTAAACCAAAAATGAACATATGTCGAAATAGGTATCGATCCGAAGGTCAAGACCCTCAACATCGCATCCACATGCCTAATAAGAGATAAAGAAACTTTTTAGAAAATTCCAAGTCCAAAAAATCAGAAAAATACCCCCAAATAACCCCAAATGACCCACCCGTTTGGATTTAAACCGAAAATGAACATATGCTGAAATAGGTATCGATTCGAAGGTCACGATCCTCAATATCGCATCCACACGTCTAATAAGAGATAAGGACACCTTTTCGAAAATGCCAAAGCCAAAAAAGTACAGAAATACCCCCAAAGAACCCCAAATGACCCACCCGGTCTGGTTTAAACCGAAAACGGTCATATGTCGAAATAGGTATCGATTCGAAGGTCACTACCATCAACATCGCATCCACACATCTAATAAGAGATAAGGACACTTTTTAGAAAATCCCAAGCCCAAAAATGTACAGAAATGCCCCCAAATGTCCCGAAACGGCCCACCCGGTCAGGTTTAAACCGAAAGGGAACATATGTCGAAATCGGTATTGATTCGAAGGTCACGACCCTCAACATCACATCCACACTTCTAATCAGAGATAAAGACACTTTTTACAAAATCCCATGCCCAAAAAAGTATAAAAATGCCCCCAAATAACCCCAAACGACCCACCCGGTCTGGTTTAAATCAAAAATGAACATATGCCAAAATACGTATTGATTCAAATGTCACGACCCTCAACATCGCATCCACACGTCTAATAAGAGATTAGGACCCTTTTTAGAGATTCTCAAACCCAAAAAAGTACAGAAATGCCCCAAAATAACCCCAAACGACCCACCCGGTCTGGTTTAAACCGAAAATGAACATATGTCGAAATAGGTATCGATTCGAACATGTTTGGTTCCCTGGTTATTTTCCTTGGCATTCCTTTACTACCTGCAGGTGTCTTATGGGGGGTCTCCCAACTATGGACCAACTCATTAAAAGAAATATTTTGGTTGGGCAGAATTGCGTCCTTTGTTGGGGGGGGGATTGGAGAGTCACTCCCATTTGTTCTTTGATTGTTCCTTTTCCAAATCTATTTGGGTTAGGGTTAGCTCTCTATGTTCCCCTAGTGGGAAGGGGCCTTCTGGCCTAACAGATGTGGTCAATTGGCTTTCATTTATGGTGTGCACCAATGACAAGTTAGATGTCATTCCTAAGATGGCCTTCTATGCTTCAGTTTACCATATTTGGTGGGAAAGGAATCAGCGTCTTTTCAGCAATACTTCTAGGACCTTTGACAAAATCTTTCAAGATATCAAATTTGATGTTGTATTAAAGGCTCTTACCCCCTCGTTATGGCTGCCAATAACCCAAGGAATCAGTTCTTGGTTGAGAAATGGGGGATTCAAGTACTTTGGACAGTTTCGGTTCCCAAAGTTTGTTCTTGGTTTAAACCTCCTCCCCACATGGTAGCGCTCCATTGTGATGGTTCTTTGAGTGCAGACAGAGCTGCATATGGGGGAATTATCCGTCATGCCACGGGAGACCCTATTCTGGCCTACGTAGGTAGAGGGTAGGAGGCTAATGTGCTTAGCATGGAGTTATTAGCTATTCACAGAGGGGTGGCCTTGTGCTTGGAGAGGGACTTTTATAATGTTTCGATTAGATCTGATTCAAAATTGGCGATGGATATTCTTAATGGTGCGATCAGCTGCCCATGGAGTGTGTGTGTTGTAATGCAAGATTAGCTCTCTCCTGAGCCAGTTGACTCACCTAGAAGTGAGACATGTTTGGAGGGAATTGAACCAGCCGACAGATTTTGTTGCTTCCATAAACAGTGGGGATGGGGAAACTATTATTTACCCCCCCCCCCCCGGTGTTTCCTGAAGACCTGATGAGGCTGATTCATTATGATACTGATAGGAAGACCAATTCTAGGCCTACGTGATTGGGTTGGGGTTTTTGTCCTTCCTTGTATTTTCGAGGGGTTTGTCCTCGGGGTGTGTGGGGCCTTTTCCTCTCCCCTAGGTCTGTGTAAGGGGTGGAAGTAGGCTGCCTTCTTTTGTATTTTCTTCTTTTTCTTTTCTATACACTCACACATTACCTATCAAAAAAAAAAAAAAGGTATCGATTCGAAGGTCACGACCCCCAACATCGCATCCACACGTCTAATAAGAGATAAGGACACTTTTTTAGAGAATCTCAAACCCCAAAAAGTACAGAAATGCCCCAAAATAACCCCACACGACACACCCGGTCTGGTTTAAACCGAAAATGAACATATGCCGAAATAGGTATCGATTCGAAGGTCAAGACCGTCAACATCGCATCCACACGTCTAATAAGAGATAAGGACACTTTTTAGAAAATACCAAACCCCAAAAAGTACAAAAATGCCGCCAAATAACCCCAAATGACCCACCCGGTCTGGTTTAAATCGAAAATGAACATATGTCGAAATAGTTATCGATTCGTAGTGGTCAAGTGCCGAGCGCAATTGGTAGCTAGTGGTGCGTAAAGGCCCATTGCTATAAGGAGGTCTTGAGTTCATGTCTCCTGGTTCACATCCTACATCCCCCCTACGTATAAAAAACAAAGGTATCAATTCGAAGTTCACAACCCTCAACATCGCATCCACACGTCTAATAAGAGATAAGGACACTTTGTAGAAAATCCCAAACCCAAAAAAATACAGAAATGCCCCCAAATAACTCCGAACGACCCACCCGGTCTGCTTCAGACCAGAAATGAACATATATCAAAATACGTATCAATTCGAAGGTCACGACCCTCAACATCGCATCCACACGTCTAATATGAGATAAATACACTTTTTAGAAAATACCAAATGCAAAAGAAGTACAGAAATGCCCCCAAATAATCCCAAACGACCCACCCGGTCTGGTTTAAACCGAAAATGAACATATGTCAAAATAGGTATCGATTCGAAGGTCACGACACTCAACATCGTATCCACACGTCTAATAAGAGATAAGGACACCTTTTAGAGAATTCCAAATCCAAAAAAGTACAGAAATGCCCCCAAATAACCCCAAACCACCAACCCGGTCTGGTTTAAAATGAAAATGAAAATATGCCGAAATAGGTATCGATTCCAAGGTCACGACCCTCAAGATCGTATCCACACATCTGATAAGTGATACGAATACTTTTTAAAAAATCCTAAGCGTAAAAAAGTACATAATTGCCCCAAAATAACCCCAAACGACCCACCCAGTCTAGTTTAAACCGAAAATGAACATATGCCACAATAGGTATCGATTCAAAGGTCACAACCTCAACATCCCATCTACACGTCTAATAAGGGACAAGGACACTTTTTAGAAAATACTAAACACAAGATAGTACCGAAATGCCGCCAAATAACCCTGAACGACCCACCCAGTCTGGTTTGAACCGAAAATGAACATATGTCAAAATAGGTATCGATTCGAAGGTCACATCCCTCAACATCGCATCCACACATCTAATAAGAGATAAGGATACTTTTTAGAAAATACCAAATCCAAAAAAGTACAGAACTGCCCCCAAACGACCCACTTGGTCTGGGTTAAACCGAAAATGAACTGATGTCGAAATAGGTTTCGATTCGAAGGTCACGACCCACAACATCGCATCCACACGTCTAATAAGAGATAAGGACACTTTTTAGAGAATCCGAAACCGAAAGAAGTGCAGAAATGCCCCCAAGTAACCCCAAACGATCCACCCGGCCTGGTTAAAACCGAAAATGAACATATGTCAAAATAGGTATCGATTCGAAGGTCACGACCCTCAACATCGCATCTACACACCTAATAAGAGATAAGAACACTTTTTAGAAAATCCCAAGCCCAAAAAAGTACAGAAATGCCCCCAAATAACCCCAAAACACCCGATCGAGATTAAACAAAAAATGAACATATGTCAAAATAGGTATTGATTCGAAGGTCACGACCCTCAACATCGCATCCACATGTCAAATCAGAGATAAGGACACTTTTTTAAAAATCGCATGCCCAAAAAGGTACAGAAATGCCCCCAAATAACCCCAAATGACCCACCAGGTCTGGTTTAAATCGAAAATGACATATGCCGAAATACGTATCGATTCGAAGTTCACGATCCTCAACATTGCATCCACACGTCTAATAAGAGATAAGGACTCTTTTTAGACAATCCCAACCCCATAAAAGTATAGAAATGCCCGCAAATAACCCCAAACGACCCACCGGATCTGGTTTAAACAAAAAATGAACATATGTCGAAATAGGTATCGATTCGAAGGTCACGACCCTCAACATCGCATCCACACGTCTAATAAGTGATAAGGACACTTTTAAGAAAATACCAAACCCAAAAAAGTCCAGAAATGCCGCCAAATAACCCCAAACTAACAACCCGGTTAGGTTTAAACTGAAATTAAACATATGTCGAAATAGGTATCGATTCGAAGGTCACGATCCTCAACATAGCATCCACATGTCTTATTAGAGATAAGGACACTTTTTAGAAAATCCTAAATCCAAAAAAGTACAGAAATGCCCCCAAATAACCCCAAACGACCCACCTGGTCTGGTTTAAATAAAAAATGAACATATGTCGAAATAGGTATGGATTCGTAGGTCAAAACCCTCAACATCGCATCCACAGGTCTAATATGAGATAAGGATACGTTTTAGAAAATCCCAAACCCAAAAAAGTATAGAAACGCCCCCAAATAACTCCAAACGACACTCCCGATCAGGTTCGGACCGAAAAATGAACATATGTCGAAATACGTATCGATTCGAAGGTCACGACCCTCAACATCACATCGACACGTCTAAAAAGTGATAAGGACACTTTTTAGAAAATTCCAAATCCAAAAAAGTACAGAAATGCCCCACAATAACCCCAAACAACCCACCAGGTCTGGTTTAAACTGAAAATGAACATATGTTGAAGTAGGTATCGATTCGAAGGTCACGACCCTCAACATCGCATCCACACGTCTAATAAGAGATAAGGACACTTTTTAGAGAATCCCACACCCAAAAATGTACAGAAATGCCCCCAAATAACCCCAATCGACCCACCCGGTCCGGTTTAAATCGAAAATGAACATATGCCAAAATAGGTATCGATTCGAAGGTCACGACTCTCAACATCGGATCCACACGTCTAATAAGTTATAAGGACACTTTTTAGAAATTATCAAACCCAAAAAACTATAGAAATTCCCCCAAATAACCTCATACAACCCTCCTGGTCTAGTTTAAACCGAAAATGAACATATGTCGAAATAGATATTGATTTGAAGGTCACGACCCGCAACATTGCATCCACACATCTAATAAGAGATAAGGACACTTTTCAGAAAATCCGAAGCCCAAAAAAGTACAAAAATGCCCCCATATATCCCCAAACCTCCCACCCGGTCAGGTTTAAACCGAAATAGAACATATGTCAAAATAGGTATCGATTTGAAGGTCACGACCCTCAACATCGTTTCCACATGTCTAATAAGAGATAAGGACACTTTTTAGAAAATCCATAGCCCAAAAAAGTACAGAAATGCCGCCAAATAATCCCAAACCCCCCACCAGGTCTGGTTTAAACTAAAGATGAACATATGTCAAAATAGGTATCGATTCGAAGGTCACGACCCTCAACATCGCATCCACATGTCGAATAAGAGATAAGGACACTTTTTTTAGCAAATTCCAAACCCAAAAAAATAAAGAAATGCCCCCAAATAACCCTAAACGACTCACTCGGTCTGGTTTAAACAAAAAATGAACATATGTCAAAATAGGTATCGATTCGAAGGTCACGTCCCTCAACTTTGCATCCACAAGTCTAATAAGAGAAAAGGACACTTTTGACAAAATCCTAAGCCCAAAAAAGTACAGAAATGCACCCAAATAACCCCAAATGACCCACACGGTCTGGTTTAAACCAAAAATGAATATATTTTAAAATAGGTATTGATTCGAAGTTCACGATCCTCAACATCGCATCCACACGTCTAATAAGACATAAGGACACTTTTTAGAGAATCTCAAACCCATAAGAGTACAGAAATGCCCCCAAAGAACCCCAAACGACCCACCCGATCCGGTTTAAACCGAAAATGAACATATGTCAAAATAGGTATCAATTCGAAGGTCACGACCCTCAACATCGCATCCACACATCTAATAAGAGATAAGAACACTTTTTAGAAAATACCAAACCCATAAAAGTACAAAAAATCCCCCAAATAACCCTAAACGACCAACCCGATCTAGTTTAAACCGAAATTGAACATATGTCGAAATAGGTATCGATTCGAAGGTCACGACCCTCAACATCGCATCCACACGTCTAATAGGAGATAAGGACACTTTTTAGAAACTCCAAAGCCCAAAAACATATAAAAATGCCCCAAAAGAACCCAAACGACCCACCTGATCTGGTTTAAACCGAAAATGAACATATGCCAAAATAGGTGTCGATTCGAAGGTCACAACCCTCAACATCGCATCCACATCACTAATTAGTGATAAGGACACTTTTTAGAAAGTACCAAACCCAAAAAAGTATAGAAATGCCCCCCCCCCCAAATAACCCCAATCGACCCACCTGGTCTGGTTTAAACCAAAAATGAACATATGTCGAAATAGGTATCAATTCGAAGGTCATGACCCTCAACATCGCATCCACACGTCTAATTAGAGATAAGTACACTTTTTAGAAAATCCCAAACCCAAAAAAGTACAAAAATGCCCCCAAATAACCGCAAACGACCCACCTGATCTGGTTTAAACCGAAAATGATCATATGTCAAAATAGGTATCGATTCATAGGTCATAACCCTCAACATCGCATCCATAGGTCTAATAACAGATAAGGACACTTTTTAGAAAATTCCAAATCCAAAAAAGTACAGAAATGCCCCCAAATAACTCCAAACGACCCACCCGGTCTGGTTCAGATCAGAAATGAACATATGTCGAAATAAGTATATGTTCGATAGTCACGACCCTCAACATCGCATCCACACGTCTATTAAGAGATTAGGACACTTTTTAGAAAATTCCAAGCCCAAAAAATTACAAAAATGCCCCCAAACAACCCCAAATGACCCACCCGGTTTGGTTTAAACCGAAAATGAACATATGCCGAAATAAGTATCTATTCGAAGGTCATGATCCTCAACATCGCATCCACACGTCTAATAAGTGATAAGGTCACTTTTTAGAAAATACCAAAACCAAAAAAGTACAGCAATGCCCCCAAATAACCCCAAACGACTCACCCGATCTGTTTTAAATCGAAAATGAACATATGCCGAAATAGGTATCGATTCGAAGGTCACGACCCTCAACATCACATCCACACGTCTAATAAGAGATAAGGACACTTTTTAGAAAATCCCAAGCCAAAAAAAGTATAGAAATGCCCCCAAATATCGCCAAACGACTCACCCGGTCACGACCCTCAACATCGCATCCACATCACTAATTAGTGATAAGGACACTTTTTAGAAAGTACCAAACCCAAAAAAGTATAGAAATGCCCCCCCCCCCCAAAATAACCCCAATCGACCCACCTGGTCTGGTTTAAACCAAAAATGAACATATGTCGAAATAGGTATCAATTCGAAGGTCATGACCCTCAACAGTGCATCCACACATCTAATTAGAGATAAGTACACTTTTTAGAAAATCCCAAACCCAAAAAAGTACAAAAATGCCCCCAAATAACAGCGAACGACCCACCTGATCTGGTTTAATTCGAAAATGATCATATGTCAAAATAGGTATCGATTCATAGGTCATAACCCTCAACATCGCATCCATAGGTCTAATAACAGATAAGGACACTTTTTAGAAAATTCCAAATCCAGAAAAGTACAGAAATGCCCCCAAATAACTCCAAACGACCCACCCGGTCTGGTTCAGATCAGAAATCAACATATGTCGAAATAAGTATATGTTCGATAGTCACGACCCTCAACATCGCATCCACACGTCTATTAAGAGATTAGGACACTTTTTAGAAAATTCCAAGCCCAAAAAATTACAAAAATGCCCCCAAACAACCCCAAATGACCCACCCGGTATGGTTTAAACCGAAAATGAACATATGCCGAAATAAGTATCTATTCGAAGGTCATGATCCTCAACATCGCATCCACACGTCTAATAAGTGGTAAGGTCACATTTTAGAAAATACCAAAACCAAAAAAGTACAGCAATGCCCCCAAATAACCCCAAACGACTCACCCGATCTATTTTAAATAGAAAATGAACATATGTCGAAATAGGTATCAATTCGAAGGTCACGACCCTCAACATCGCATCCACACGTCTAATAAGAGACAAGGACACTTTTTAGAAAATCCCAAGCCAAAAAAAGTACAGAAATGCCCCCAAATATCCCCAAACGACTCACCCGGTCAGGTTTAAACCGAAAGGGAACATATGTCAAAATAGGTATCGATTCGATGGTCACGACCCTCAACATCGTATCCACACGTCTAATAACAGATAAGGACACTTTTTAGAAATCCCAAGCCCAAAAAAGTACAGAAATGCTACCAAATAACCCCAAACTACCCACCCGATCTAGTTTAAATTAAAAATGAACATATGCCAAAATTGGTAACGATTCGAAGGTCACAACCCTCAACATCGCATCCACACATCTAATAAGAGAAAATGATACTTTTGAGAAAATCCTAAGCCCAAAAAAGTACAGAAATGCCCCCAAATAACCCAAAATGACCCACCCGGTCTGATTGAAACCGACAATGAACATAAGCCGAAATAGGTATCGATTCAAAGGTCACGACCCTCAACATCACATCCACACGTCCAATAAGAGATAAGGACACTTTTTAGAGAATCCCAAACCCAAAAAAGTACAGAAATGCCCCCAAATAACCCCAAACGACCCACCCGGTCCTGTTCAAACCAAAAATGAACATATGCCGAAATAGGTATCGATTCAAAGGTCATGACCCTCAACATCGCATCCACAAGTCTAATAAGAGATAAGGACACTTTTTAGAAAATACCAAAACCATAAAAGCAAAGAAATGCCCCCAAATAAACCCCAAACGACCCACCCGGTCTGCTTTAAGCCAATAATGAACATATGACGAAATAGGTATCGATTCGAAGGTCACGACCCTCAACATCGCATCCACACGTCTAATAATGGATAAGGATACTTTTTGGAAAATCCCAAAGTAAAAAAAGTATAGAAATGCCCCCAAATAACTCAAACGACACATCCAGTCAGGTTCGGACCTGAAGTGAACATACGTTGAAATACGTATCGATTCGAAGGTCACGACCTTCAACATCGCATCCACATGTCTACTAAGAGATAAGGACACTTTTTAGAAAATTCCAAATCCAAAAAAGTATAGAAATTCCCCCAAATAACCCCAAACGACCCACCCGATCTGGTTTAAATCGAAAATGAACATATGTCGAAATAGGTATCGATTCGAAGGTCATGACCCTCAACAATGCATCCACACATCTAATAAGAGATAAGAACACTTTTTAGAAAATACCAAACCCAACAAAGTACAAAAATTCCCCCAAAGAACCCAAAAGGACCCACCCGGTCTGATTTAAATCGAAAATGAATATATGCCAAAATAGGTATTGATTCGAAGGTCATCACCCTCAACATCGCATCCACACATCTACTAAGATATTAGGACAATTTTTAGAAAATACAAAACCCAAAAAAATACAAAAATGCATCTTAATAACCCCAAACGACCCACCCGGTCTGGTTTAAACCAAAAATGAACATATGTCGAAATAGGTATCGGTTAGAAGGTCACGACCCTCAACATCGCATCCACACGTCCAATAAGAGATAATGACACTTTTTACCAAACCCAAAAAAGTATAGAAATTCCCCCAAATAACCCCAAACAACCCACCCGATCTGGTTTAAACCGAAAATGAACATATGTCAAAATAGGTATCGATTCGAAGGTCACGACAATCAACATCACATCCACACGTCTAATAAGAGTTAAGGACACTTTTTAGCAGATCCCAAGCCTTAAAAAGTACAAAAATGCCACCAAATTACCCCTAACGACTCACCTGGTCTGGTTTAAATCGAAAATGAATATATGCTGAAATAGGTATCGATTCGAAGGTCACGACCCTCAACATCGCATCCACATGTCTAATTAGAGATAAGGACACTTTTTAGAAAATCCAAAACCCAAAAAAGTACAGAAATGCCCCCCCCAAATAACCCCAAACGACCCACCTGGTCTGGTTTAAACCAAAAATTAACATATGTTGAAATAGGTATCGATTCGAAGGTCACGACCCTCAACATCTCATCCACACGTCTAATTTGAGAAAAGTACACTTTTTAGAAAATCCCAAACCCAAAAAAGTACAAAAATGCCCCCAAATAACCGCAAACGACCCACCTGATCGGGTTTAAACCTACAATGATCATATGTTGAAAGAGGTATCGATTCACAGGTCATAACCCTCAACATCGCATCCATACGTCTAATAACAAATAAGGACACTTTTTAGAAAATCCCAAACCCAAAAAAGTACAAAAATGCCCCCAAATAACTCCAAACGACCCACCCGATCTAGTTGGGATCGAAAATGAACATTTGTCGAAATACGTACAGATTCCATAGTCACGACCCTCAACATCGCATCCAAACGTCTAACATGAGATAAGGACACTTTTTACAAAATATGAAATCCAAAAAGTACAGAAATGCCCCCAAATAACCCCAAATGACCCACCCGGTCTGGTTTAAACAAAAAATGAACATATCCCAAAATAGGTATCGATTCGAAGGTCACGACCCTAAACATCGCATCCACACGTCTAATAAGAGATAAGGACACTTTTATAAAATACCAAACCAAAAAATTTACAGAAATTCCACCAAATAACCCCAAACAACCAACCCGATTTAAATCGAAAATGAACATATGTCGAAAAAGGTATCGATTTGAGGGTCACGACCCTCAACATCGTATCCACACTCTAATAGGAGATAAGGATACTTTTTAGAAAATCCCAAACCCAAAAAAGTACAAAAATACCCCCAAATAACCCCAAACGACCCACCCGGTCTGGTTTAAATCGAAAATGAATATCTGCCGAAATAGGTATCGATTTAAAGGTCACGACCCTCAACATCGCATCCACACTTCTAATAAAAGATAGGGACACTTTTTATAAAAAACGAAACCCAAAAAAGTATAGAAATGCCGCCAAATAACCCCAGACGACCAGCCCGGTCTGGTATAAATCGATAATGAACATATGATGAAAATAGGTATCGATCCGAAGGTCACGACCCTCAACATCGCATCCACACATCTAATAATGGATAAGGATACTTTTTGGAAAATCCCAAAGTAAAAAAAGTACAGAAATGCCCCCAAATAACTCAAACGACACATCCGGTCAGGTTCGGACCTGAAGTGAACATATGTTGAAATACGTATCGATTCGAAGGCCACGACCTTCAACATCGCATCCACACATCTAATAAGAGATAAGGACACTTTTTAGAAAATTCCAAATCGAAAAAAGTATAGAAATTCCCCCAAATAACCCCAAACGACCCACCCGATCTGGTTTAAATCGAAAAACGAACATTAGTCGAAATAGGTATCAATTCGAAGGTCATGACCCTCAACAATGCATCCACACATCTAATAAGATATAAGAACACTTTTTAGAAAATACCAAACCCAACAAAGTACAAAAATTCCCCCAAAGAACCCCAAACGACCCACCCGGTCTGATTTAAACCGAAAATGAACATATGCCAAAATAGGTATTGATTTGAAGGTCATGACCCTCAACATCGCATCCACACATCTACTAAGAGATTAGGACAATTTTTAGAAAATATAAAACCCAAAAAAGTACAAAAATGCCGCTTAATAACCCCAAACGACCCACCTGGTCTGGTTTAAACAATAAATGAACATATGTCAAAATAGGTATCGATTAGAAGGTCACGACCCTCAACATCGCATCCACATGTCCAATAAGAGATAATGAAACTTTTTACCAAACCCAAAAAAGTACAGAAATTCCCCCAAATAACCCCAAACAACCCACCCGATTCTGGTTTAAACCGAAAATGAACACATGTCAAAATAGGTATCGATTCGAAGGTCACGGCAATCAACATCACATCCACACATCTAATAAGAGATAAGGACACTTTTTAGAAAATCCGAAGCCCAAAAAAGGACAGAAATTCCCCTAAATATCCCAAATCGACCCACCCGGTCAGGTTTAAACCGAAAGGGAACATATGTCGAAATAGGTATCGATTCGAAGGTCACGACCCTGAACATCGTATCCACACGTCTAATAATGGATAAGGATACTTTTTGGAAAATCCCAAAGACAAAAAAGTACAGAAATGCCCCCAAATAACTCAAACGACACATCCGGTCAGGTTCGGACCTGAAGTGAACATACGTTGAAATACGTATCGATTCGAAGCTCACGAACCCCAACATCGCATCCACACGTTTAATAAGAGATAAGGACACTTTTTTAGAGAATCTCAAACCCCAAAAAGTACAGAAATGCCCCAAAATAACCCCAAACGACACACCTAGTCTGGTTTAAACCGAAAATGAACATACACCGAAATAGGTATCGATTCGAAGGTCAAGACCATCAACATCGCATCCACACGTCTAATAAGAGATAAGGACACTTTTTGGAAAATACCAAACCCCAAAAAGTACAAAAATGCCGCCAAATAACCCCAAATGACCCACCCGGTCTGGTTTAAATAAAAAATGAACATATGTCGAAATAGTTATCGATTCGTAGTGGTCAAGTGCCGAGCGCAATTGGTAGCTAGTGGTGCGTAAAGGCCCATTGCTATAAGGAGGTCTTGAGTTCATGTCTCCTGGTTCACATCCTACATCCCCCCTACGTATAAAAAACAAAGGTATCAATTCGAAGTTCACGACCCTCAACATCGCATCCACACGTCTAATAAGAGATAAGGACACTTTGTAGAAAATCCCAAACCCAAAAAAATACAGAAATGCCCCCAAATAACTCCGAACGACCCACCCGGTCTGCTTCAGACCAGAAATGAACATATATCAAAATACGTATCAATTCGAAGGTCACGACCCTCAACATCGCATCCACACGTCTAATATGAGATAAATACACTTTTTAGAAAATACCAAATCCAAAAGAAGTACAGAAATGCCCCCAAATAACCCCAAACGACCCACCCTGTCTGGTTTAAACCGAAAATGAACATATGTCAAAATAGATATCGATTCGAAGGTCACGACACTCAACATCGTATCCACACGTCTAATAAGAGATAAGGACACCTTTTAGAGAATTCCAAACCCAAAAAAGTACAGAAATGCCCCCAAATAACCCCAAACCACCAACCCGGTCTGGTTTAAAATGAAAATGAAAATATGCCGAAATAGGTATCGATTCCAAGGTCACGACCCTCAAGATCGTATCCACACATCTGATAAGTGATAAGAACACTTTTTAAAAAATCCAAAGCGTAAAAAAGTACAGAACTGCCCCAAAATAATCCCAAATGACCCACCCGGTCTAGTTTAAACCGAAAATGAACATATGCCAAAATAGGTATCGATTCGAAGGTCACGACCTCAACATCGCATCTACACGTCTAATAAGGGACAAGGACACTTTTTAGAAAATACTAAACACAAGATAGTACCGAAATGCCACCAAATAACCCTGAACGACCCACCCAGTCTGGTTTGAACTGAAAATGAACATATGTTGAAATAGGTATCGATTCGAAGGTCACATCCCTCAACATCGCATCCACACAGCTAATAAGAGATAAGGATACTTTTTAGAGAATCCGAAACCAAAAGAAGTGCAGAAATGCCCCCAAGTAACCCCAAACGATCCACCCGGTCTGGCTAAAACTGAAAATGAACATATGTCAAAATAGGTATCGATTTGAAGGTCACGACTCTCAACACGGCATCTACACTCCTAAGAAGAGATAAGTACACTTTTTAGAAAATCCCAAGCCCAAAAAAGTACAGAAATGCCCCCAAATAACCCCAAAACACCCGGTCGATATTAAACAAAAAATGAACATATGTCAAAATAGGTATCGATTCGAAGGTCACGACCCTCAACATCGCATCCACACGTCAAATCAGAGATAAGGACACTTTTTTAAAAATCGCATGCCCAAAAAGGTACAGAAATGCCCCCAAATAACCCCAAATGACCCACCAGGTCTGGTTTAAATCGAAAATGACATATGCCGAAATACGTATCGATTTGAAGTTCACGATCCTCAACATTGCATCCACACGTCTAATAAGAGATAAGGACTCTTTTTAGACAATCCCAACCCCATAAAAGTATAGAAATGCCCCCAAATAACCCCAAACGACCCACCGGATCAGATTAAACAAAAAATGAACATATGTCGAAATAGGTATCGATTCGAAGGTCACGACCCTCAACATCGCATCCACATGTCTAATAAGTGATAAGGACACTTTTAAGAAAATACCAAACCCAAAAAAGTACAGAAATGCCGCCAAATAACCCCAAACTAACAACCCGGTCTGGTTTAAACTGAAATTAAACATATGTCGAAATAGGTATCGATTCGAAGGTCACGATCCTCAACATAGCATCCACACGTCTTATTGGAGATAAGGACACTTTTTAGAAAATCCTAAACCCAAAAAAGTACAGAAATGCCCCCAAATAACCCCAAACGACCCACCTGGTTTGGTTTAAATCGAAAATGAACATATGTCAAAATAGGTATGGATTCGTAGGTCAAAATCCTCAACATCGCATCCACACGTCTAATATGAGATAAGGATACGTTTTAGAAAATCCCAAACCCGAAAAAGTATAGAAACGCCCCCAAATAACTCCAAACGACACACCCGATCAGGTTCGGACCGAAAAATGAACATATGTCAAAATACGTATCGATTCGAAGGTCACGACCCTCAACATCACATCAACACATCTAAAAAGAGATAAGGACACTTTTTAGAAAATTCCAAATCCAAAAAAGTACAGAAATGCCCCACAATAACCCCAAACAACCCACCAGGTCTGGTTTAAACTGAAAATGAACATATGTTGAAGTAGGTATCGATTCGAAGGTCACGACCCTCAACATCGCATCCACACATTTAATAAGAGATAAGGACACTTTTTAGAGAATCCCACACCCAAAAATGTACAGAAATGCCCCCAAATAACCCTAATCGACCCACCCGGTCCGGATTAAACCAAAAATGAACATATACTAAAATAGGTATTGATTCGAAGGTCACGACTCTCAACATCTCATCCACACGTCTAATAAGTTATAAGGACACTTTTTAGAAATTATCAAACCCAAAAAACTACAGAAATTCCCCCAAATAACCTCATACAACCCTCCCGGTCTAGTTTAAACCGAAAATGAACATATGTCGAAATAGATATTGATTTGAAGGTCACGACCCTCAACATTGCATCCACACATCTAATAAGAGATAAGGACACTTTTTAGAAAATCTGAAGCCCAAAAAAGTACAGAAATGCCCCCAAATATCCCCAACCCACCCACCTGGTCAGGTTTAAACCGAAATAGAACATATGTCAAAATAGGTATCGATTTGAAGGTCACGACCCTCAACATCGTATCCACACGTCTAATAAGAGATAAGGACACTTTTTAGAAAATCCCAAGCCCAAAAAAGTACAGAAATGCCACCAAATAACCCGAAACCCCCCACCCGGTCTGTTTTAAACTGAAGATGAACATATGTCGAAATAGGTATCGATTCGAAGGTCACGTCCCTCAACTTCGCATCCACAAGTCTAATAAGAGAAAAGGACACTTTTGAGAAAATCCTAAGCCCAAAAAACCCCAAATGACCCACACGGCCTGGTTTAAACCAAAAATGAATATATTTCAAAATAGGTATCGATTCGAAGTTCACGATCCTCAACATCACATCCACACGTCTAATAAGAGATAAGGACACTTTTTAGAGAATCTCAAACCCATTAGAGTACAGAAATGCCCCCAAATAACCCCAAACGACCCACCCGATCCGGTTTATACCGAAAATGAACATATGTCGAAATAGGTATCAATTTGAAGGTCACGACCCTCAACATCGCATCTATACGTCTAATAAGAGATAAGAACATTTTTTAGAAAATACCAAACCCAAAAAAGTACAAAAAATCCCCCAAATAACCCCAAACGACCAACCCGGTCGAGTTTAAACCAAAATTGAACATATGTCAAAATATGTATCGATTCGAAGGTCACGACCCTCAACATCGCATCCACATATCTAATAGGAGATAAGGACACTTTTTAGAAACTCCAAAGCCCAAAAACATATAAAAATGCCCCAAAAGAACCCAAACGACCCACCCGATCTGGTTTAAACCGAAAATGAACATATTCCGAAATAGGTATCGATTCGAAGGTCACAACCCTCAACATCGCATCCACATCACTAATTAGAGATAAGGATACTTTTTAGAAAATACCAAATCCAAAAAAGTACAGAAATGCCCCCCCCCCCCAAAATAACCCCAAACAACCCACCTGATCTGGTTTAAACAAAAAATGAACATATGTCGAAATAGGTATCGATTCAAAGGTCACGACCCTCAACAGCGCATCCACACGTCTAATTAGAGATAAGTACACTTTTTAGAAAATCCCAAACCCAAAAAAATATAAAAATGCCCCCAAATAACCGTAAACGACCCACCTGATCTGGTTTAAATAAAAAATGATCATATGTGAAAATAGGTATCGATTCACAGGTCACAACCCTAAACATCGCATCCATAGGTCTAATAACAGATAAGGACACTTTTAAGAAAATCCCAAATCCAAAAAAGTACAGAAATGCCCCCAAATAACTCCAAACGACCCACCCGGTCTGGTTCGGATCGGAAATGAACATATGTCGAAATACGTATATGTTCGATAGTCACGACCCTCAACATCGCATCCACACGTCTATTAAGAGATTAGGACACTTTTTAGAAAATTCCAAGCCCAAAAAATTACAAAAATGACCCCAAACAACCCCAAATGACCCACCCGGTTTGGTTTAAACCGAAAATGAACATATGCCGAAATAAGTATCTATTCGAAAGTCATGATCCTCAACATCGCATCCACACGTCTAATATGTGATAAGGTCACTTTTTAGAAAATACCAAAACCAAAAAAGTACAACAATGCCCCCAAATAAACCCAAACGACTCACCGGATCTGTTTTAAATTGAAAATGAACATATGTCGAAATAGGTATCGATTCGAAGGTCACGACCCTCAACATCGTATCCACACGTCTAATAAGAGATAAGGACACTTTTTAGAAAATCCCAAGCCAAAAAAAGTACGGAAATGCCCCCAAATATCCCCAAACGACTCACCCGGTCAGGTTTAAACCGAAAGGGAACATATGTCGAAATAGGTATCGATTCGAAGGTCACGACCCTCAACATTGTATCCACACGTCTAATAAGAGATAAGGATACTCTTTAGAAAATCCCAAGCCCAAAAAAGTACAAAAATGCTACCAAATAACCCCAAACTACCCACCCGGTCTAGTTTAAATAAACAATGAACATATGCCAAAATTGGTAACGATTCGAAGGTCATGACCCTCAACATCACATCCACACGTCAAATAAGAGAAAATGACACTTTTGAGAAAATCCTAAGCCCAAAAAAGTGCAGAAATGCCCCCAAATAACCCAAAACGACCCACCCGGTCTGATTGAAACTGGCAATGAACATAAGTTGAAATAGGTATCGATTCGAAAGTCACGACCCTCAACATCACATCCACACGTCTAATAAGAGATAAGGACACATTGTAGAAAATACCACATCAAAATAAATACAGAAATGTCGCCAAATAATCGCAAACGACTCACCCGGTCTGCTTTAAACTAAAAATGAACATATGTCAAATTAGGTATCGGTTCGAAGGTCACGACCCTCAACATCGCATCCACACCTCCAATAAAAGATAAGGACACTTTTTAGAGAATCTCAAACCTAAAAAAGTATAGAAATGCCCCCAAATAACCCCAAACGACCCACCCGGCCCGGTTCAAACCGAAAATGAACATATGCCGAAATAGGTATCGATTCAATGGTCACGACCCTCAACATCGTATCCACAAGTCTAATAAGAGATAAGGACACTTTTTAGAAAATACCAAAACCATAAAAGCAAAGAAATGCCCCCAAATAACCCCAAACGACCCACCCGGTCTGGTTTAAACCGATAATGAACATATGACGAAATAGGTATCGATTCGAAGGTCACGACCCTCAACATCGCATCCACACGTCTAATAATGGATAAGGATACTTTTTGGAAAATCTCAAAGACAAAAAAGTACAGAAATGCCCCCAAATAACTCAAACGACACATCCGGTCAGGTTCGGACCAAAAGTGAACATACGTTGAAATACGTATCGATTCGAGGGTCACGACCTTCAACATCACATCCACACGTCTAATAAGAGATAAGGACACTTTTTAGAAAATTCCAAATCAAAAAAAGTATAGAAATTCCCCCAAATAACCCCAAACGACCCACCCGATCTGGTTTAAATCGAAAACGAACATATGTCGAAATAGGTATCGATTCGAAGGTCATGACCCTCAACAATGCATCCACACATCTAATAAGAGATAAGAACACTTTTTAGAAAATACCAAACCCAACAAATTACAAAAATTCCACCAAAGAACCCCAAACGACCCACCCGGTCTGATTTCCAAAATAGATATTGATTCGAAGGTCATGACCCTCAACATCGCATCCACACATCTACTAAGAGATTAGGACAATTTTTAGAAAATACAAAACCCAAAAAAGTACAAAAATGCCGCTTAATAACCCCAAACGACCCACCCGGTCTGGTTTAAACAAAAAATGAACATATGTCAAAATAGGTATCGGTTAGAAGGTCACGACCCTCAACATCGCATCCACACGTCCAATAAGAGATAATGACACTTTTTACCGAACCAAAAAAAGTACAGAAATTCCCCCAAATAACCCCAAACAACCCACCCGATTTGGTTTAAACCGAAAATGAACATATGTCAAAATAGGTATCGATTCGAAGGTCACGACAATCAACATCACATCCACACGTCTAATAAGAGATAATGACACTTTTTAGAAAATCCCAAGTCTTAAAAAGTACAAAAATGCCCCCAAATTGCCCCTAATGACCCACCTGGTTTGGTTTAAATCGAAAATGAATATATGCTGAAATAGGTATAGATTCGAAGATCACGACCCTCAACATCGCATCCATATGTCTAATTAGAGATAAGGACACTTTTTAGAAAATCCAAAACCCAAAAAAGTACAGAAATGCCCCCCAAATAACCCCAAACGACCGACCTGGTCTGGTTTAAACCAAAAATTAACATATGTCGAAATAAGTATCGATTCGAAGGTCACGACCCTCAACATCGCATCCACACGTCTAATTAGAGATAAGTACACTTTTTAGAATATCCGAAACCCAAAAAAGTATAAAAATGCCCCCAAATAACCGCAAACGACCCACCTGATCTGGTTTAAACCTAAAATGATCATATGTTGAAAGAGGTATCGATTCACAGGTGACAACCCTCAACATCGCATCCATACGACTAATAACAAATAAGGACACTTTTTAGAAAATCCCAAACCCAAAAAAATACAAAAATGCCCCCAAATAACTCCAAACGACCCACCCGGTCTAGTTGGGATCGAAAATGAACATTTGTCGAAATACGTATAGATTCGATAGTCACGACCCTCAACATCGCATCCAAACGTCTAATATGAGATAAGGACACTTTTTACAAAATATGAAATCCAAAAAGTACAGAAATGCCCCCAAATAACCCCAAATGACCCACCCGGTCTGGTTTAAACAAAAAATGAACATATCCCGAAATAGGTATCGATTCGAAGGTCACGACCCTAAACATCGCATCCACACGTTTAATAAGAGATAAGGACACTTTTTAAAAATACCAAACCCCAAAAAGTACAAAAATGCCGCCAAATAACCCCAAACGACCCACCCGGTCTGGTTTAAATCGAAAATGAACATATGTCGAAATAGTTATCGATTCGTAGTGGTCAAGTGTAGACCGCAATTGGTAGCTAGTGGTGCATAAAGGCCCATTGCTATAAGGAGGTCTTGAGTTCATGTCTCTTGGTTCACATCCTACATCCCCCCTACGCATAAAAAACAAAGGTATCAATTCGAAGTTCACGACCCTCAACATCGCATCCACACGTCTAATAAGAGATAAGGACACTTTGTAGAAAATCCCAAACCCAAAAAAATACATAAATGCCCCCAAATAACTCCGAACGACCCACCCAGTCTACTTCAGACCGGAAATGAACATATATCAAAATACGTATCAATTCGAAGGTCATGACCCTCAACATCGCATCCACACGTCTAATATGAGATAAATACACTTTTTAGAAAATACCAAATGCAAAAGAAGTACAGAAAAGCCCCCAAATAACCCCAAACGACCCACCCAGTCTGGTTTAAACCGAAAATGAACATATGTCAAAATAGGTATCGATTCGAAGGTCACGACACTCAACATCATATCCACACGTCTAATAAGAGATAAGGACACCTTTTAGAGAATTCCAAACCCAAAAAAGTACAGAAATGCCCCCAAATAACCCCAAACCACCAACCCGGTCTGGTTTAAAACGAAAATGAAAATATGCCGAAATAGGTATCGATTCCAAGATCACGACCCTCAAATGACCCACTTGGTCTGGGTTAAACCGAAAATGAACTAATGTCGAAATAGGTTTCGATTCGAAGGTCACAACCCACAACATCGCATCCATACGTCTAATAAGAGATAAGGACACTTTTTGGAGAATCCGAAACCTAAAGAAGTGCAGAAATGCCCCCAAGTAACCCCAAACGATCCACCCGGTCTGGTTAAAACCGAAAATGAACATATGTCAAAATAGGTATCGATTCGAAGGTCACGACCCTCAACATCGCATCTACACACCTAATAAGAGATAAGAACACTTTTTAGAAAATCTCAAGCCCAAAAAAGTACAGAAATGCCCCCAAATAACCCCAAAACACCCGGTCGAGATTAAACAAAAAATGAACATATGTCAAAATAGGTATCGATTCGAACGTCACGACCCTCAACATCGCATCCACACGTAAAATCAGAGATAAGGACACTTTTTTAAAAATCGCATGCCCAAAAAGGTCTAGAAATGTCCCCAAATAACCCCAAATGACCCACCAGGTCTGGTTTAAATTGAAAATGACATATGCCGATATACGTATCGATTCGAAGTTCACGATCCTCAACATTGCATCCACACGTCTAATAAGAGATAAGGACTCTTTTTAGACAATCCCAACCCCATACAAGTATAGAAATGCCCCCAAATAACCACAAATGACCCACCGGATCTGGTTTAAACAAAAAATGAACATATGTCGAAATCCACACATCTAATAAGTGATAAGGACACTTTTAAGAAAATACCAAACCCAAAAAAGTCCAGAAATGCCGCCAAATAACCCCAAACTAACAACCCGGTCTGGTTTAAACTGAAATTAAACATATGTCGAAATAGGTATCGATTCAAAGGTCACGATCCTCAACATAGCATCCACACGTCTTATTAGAGATAAGGACACTTTTTAGAAAATCCTAAACCCAAAAAAGTATAGAAATGCCCCCAAATAACCCCAAACGACCCACCTGGTCTGGTTTAAATCGAAAATGAACATATGTCGAAATAGGTATGGATTCGTAGGTCAAAATCCTCAACATCGCATCCACACGTCTAATATGAGATAAGGATATGTTTTAGAAAATCCCAAACCCAAAAAAGTATAGAACCGCCCCCAAATAACTCCGAACGACACACCCGATCAGGTTCGGACCAAAAAATGAACATATGTCAAAATACGTATCGATTCGAAGGTCACTACCCTCAACATCACATCGACACGTCTAAAAAGGGATAAGGACACTTTTTAGAAAATTCCAAATCCAAAAAAGTACAGAAATGCCCCACAATAACCCCAAACAACCCACTAGGTCTGGTTTAAACTGAAAATGAACATATGTTGAAGTAGGTATCGATTCGAAGGTCACGACCCTCAACATCGCATCCACACGTTTAATAAGAGATAAGGACACTTTTTAGAGAATCCCACACCCAAAAATGTACAGAAATGCCCCCAAATAACCCTAATCGACCCACCCGGTCCGGATTAAACCAAAAATGAACATATACTAAAATAGGTATTGATTCGAAGGTCACGACTCTCAACATCGCATCCACACGTCTAATAAGTTATAAGGACACTTTTTAGAAATTATCAAACCCAAAAAACTACAGAAATTCCCCCAAATAACCTCATACAACCCTCCCGGTCTAGTTTAAACCGAAAATGAACATATGTCGAAATAGATATTGATTTGAAGGTCACGTCCCTCAACATTGCATCCACACATCTAATAAGAAATAAGGACACTTTTTAGAAAATCCGAAGCCCAAATAAGTACAGAAATGCCCCCAAATATCCCCAAACCACCCACCCGGTCAGGTTTAAACCGAAATAGAACATATGTCAAAATAGGTATCGATTTGAAGGTCACGACCCTCAACATCGTATCCACACGTCTAATAAGAGATAATGACACTTTTTAGAAAATCCCAAGCCCAAAAAAGTACAGAAATGCCGCCAAATAACCCCAAACCCCCCACCCGGTCTGGTTTAAACTGAAGATGAACATATGCCAAAATAGGTATCGATTCGAAGGTCACGACCCTCAACATCGCATCCACATGTCGAATAAGAGATAAGGACACTTTTTTTAGCAAATTCCAAACCCAAAAAAGTACAGAAATGCCCCCAAATAACCCTAAATGACTCACTCGGTCTGGTTTAAACCGAAAATGAACATATGTCGAAATAGGTATCGATTCGAAGGTCACGTCCCTCAACTTCGCATCCACAAGTCTAATAAGAGAAAATGACACTTTTGAGAAAATCCTAAGCCCAAAAAAGTACAGAAATGCACCCAAATAACCCCAAATGACCCACACGGTCTGGTTTAAACCAAAAATGAATATATTTCAAAATAGGTATCGATTCGAAGTTCACGATCCTCAACATCGCATCCACACGTCTAATAAGAGATAATGACACTTTTTAGAGAATCTCAAACCCATAAGAGTATAGAAATGCCCCCAAATAACCCCAAACGACCCACCCGATCCGGTTTAAACCAAAAATGAACATATGTCGAAATAGGTATCAATTCGAAGGTCACGACCCTCAACATCGCATCCACACGTTTAATAAGAGATAAGAACACTTTTTAGAAAATACCAAACCCAAAAAAGTACAAAAAATCCCCCAAATAATCCCAAACGACCAACCCGGTCTAGTTTAAACCGAAATTGAACATATGTCGAAATAGGTATCGATTCGAAGGTCACGACCCTCAACATCGCATCCACACGTCTAATAGGAGATAAGGACACTTTTTAGAAACTCCAAAGCCGAAAAACATATAAAAATGCCCCAAAAGAACCCAAACGACCCACCTGATCTGGTTTAAATCGGAAATGAACATATGCCGAAATAGGTATCGATTCAAAGGCCACAACCCTCAACATCGCATCCACATCACTAATTAGAGATAAGGACACTTTTTAGAAAATACCAAACCCAAAAAAGTACAGAAATGCCCACCCCAAAATAACCCCAAACGACCCACCTGGTCTGGTTTAAACCAAAAATGAACATATGTCGAAATAGGTATCGATTCGAAGGTCACGACCCTCAACAGCGCATCCACACGTCTAATTAGAGATAAGTACACTTTTTAGAAAATCCCAAACCCAAAAAAGTACAAAAATGCCCCCAAATAACCGCAAACGACCCACCTGATCTGGTTTAAACCGAAAATGATCATATGTCAAAATAGGTATCGATTCATAGGTCACAACCCTCAACATCGCATCCATAGGTCTAATAACAGATAAGGACACTTTTTAGAAAATCCCAAATCCAAAAAAGTATAGAAATGCCCCCAAATAACTCCAAACGACCCACCCGGTCTGGTTCGGATCGGAAATGAACATATGTCGAAATACGTATATGTTCGATAGTCACGACCCTCAACATCGCATCCACACGTCTATTAAGAGATTAGGACACTTTTTAGAAAATTCCAAGCCCAAAAAATTACAAAAATGCCCCCAAACAACCCCAAATGACCCACCCGGTTTGGTTTAAACTGAAAATGAACATATGCCGAAATAAGTGTCTATTCGAAGGTAATCATCCTCAATAGAAAATACCAAAACCAAAAAAGTACAGCAATGCCCCCAAATAACCCCAAACGACTCACCCGATCTGTTTTAAATTAAAAATAAACATATGTCGAAATAGGTATCGATTCGAAGGTCACGACCCTCAACATCGCATCCACACGTCTAATAAGAGATAAGGACACTTTTTAGAAAATCCCAAGCCAAAAAAAGTACAAAAATGCCCCCAAATATCCCTAAACGACTCACCCGGTGAGGTTTAAACCGAAAGGGAACATATGTCGAAATAGGTATCGATTCGAAGGTCACGACCCTCAACATTGTATCTACACATCTAATAAGAGATAAGGACACTTTTTAGAAAATCCCAAGCCCAAAAAAGTACAGAAATGCTACCAAATAACCCCAAACTACCCTCCCGGTCTAGTTTAAATCGAAAATGAACATATCCCAAAATTGGTAACGATTCGAAGGTCACGACCCTCAACATCGCCTCCACACATCTAATAAGAGAAAATGACACTTTTGAGAAAATACTAAGCCCAAAAAAGTACAGAAATGCCCCCAAATAACCCAAAACGACCCACCCGGTCTGATTGAAACCGACAATGAACATAAGCCGAAATAGGTATTGATTTGAAGGTCATGACCCTCAACATCGCATCAACATGTCTAATAAGAGATAAGGACACATTGTAGAAAATACCACACCAAAATAAATACAGAAATGTCGCCAAATAATCGTAAACGACTCACCCGGTCTGCTTTAAACTAAAAATGAAAATATGTCGAATTAGGTATCGATTCGAAGGTCACGACCCTCAACATCACATCCACACGTCCAATAAGAGATAAGGACACTTTTTAGAGAATCTCAAACCCAAAAAAGTACAGAAATGCCCCCAAATAACCCCAAACGAACCACCCGGTCCGGTTCAAACAAAAAATGAACATATGCCAAAATAGGTATCGATTTAAAGGTCACGACCCTCAACATCGCATCCACAAGTCTAATAAGAGATAAGGACACTTTTTAGAAAATACCAAAACCATAAAAGCAAAGAAATGCCCCCAAATAACCCCAAACGACCCACCCGGTCTGGTTTAAACCGATAATGAACATATGACGAAATAGGTATCGATTCGAAGGTCACGACCCTCAACATCGCATCCACACGTCTAATAATCGATACGGATACTTTTTGGAAAATCCCAAAGACAAAAAAGTACAGAAATGCCCCCAAATAACTCAAACGACACATCCGGTCAGGTTCGGACCTGAAGTGAACATACGTTGAAATACGTATCGATTCAAAGGTCATGACCTTCAACATCGCATCCAGACATCTAATAAGAGATAAGGATACTTTTTAGAAAATTCCAAATCAAAAAAAGTATAGGAATACCCCCAAATAACCCCAAACGACCCACCCGATCTGGTTTAAATCGAAAACGAACATATGTCGAAATAGGTATCAATTCGAAGGTCATGACCCTCAACAATGCATCCATGCATCTAATAAGAGATAAGAATACTTTTTAGAAAATACCAAACCCAACAAAGTACAAAAATTCCCCCAAAGAATCCCAAACGACCCACCCGGTCTGATTTAAACCAAAAATGAACATATGCCAAAATAGGTATTGATTCGAAGGTCATGACCCTCAACATCGCATCCACACATCTACTAAGAGATTAGAACAATTTTTAGAAAATACAAAACCCAAAAAAGTACAAAAATGCCGATTAATAACCCCAAACGACCCACACGGTCTGGTTTAAACAAAAAATGAACATATGTCGAAATAGGTATCGGTTAGAAAGTCACGACCCTTAACATTGCATCCACACGTCCAAGAAGAGATAATGACACTTTTTACCAAACCCAAAAAAGTACAGAAATTCCCCCAAATAACCCCAAACAACCCACCCGATCTGGTTTAAATCGAAAATGAACATATGTCAAAATAGGTATCGATTCGAAGGTCACGACAATCAACATCACATCCACACGTCTAATAAGAGATAAGGACACTTTTTAGAAAATCCCAAGCCTTAAAAAGTATAAAAATGCCCCCAAATTACCCCTAACGACCCACCTGGTCTGGTTTAAATCGAAAATGAATATATGCTGAAATAGGTATCGATTTGAAGGTCACGACCCTCAACATCGCATCCACATGTCTAATTAGAGATAAGGACACTTTTTAGAAAATCCAAAACCCAAAAAAGTACAGAAATGCCCCCCCCCAAATAACCCCAAACGACCCACCTGGTCTGGTTTAAACCAAAAATTAACATATGTCGAAATAGGTATCGATTCGAAGGTCACGACCCTCAACATCGCATCCACACGTCTAATTAGAGATAAGTACACTTTTTAGAAAATCCCAAACCCAAAAAAGTACAAAAATGCCCCCAAATAACCGCAAACGACCCACCTGATCTGGTTTAAACCTAAAATGATCATATGTTGAAAGAGGTATCGATTCACAGGTCACAACCCTCAACATCGCATCCATACGTCTAATAACAAATAAGGACACTTTTTAGAAAATCCCAAACCCAAAAAAATACAAAAATGCCCCCAAATAACTGCAAACGACCCACGCGGTCTAGTTGGGATCGAAAATGAACATTTATCGAAATATGTATAGATTCGATAGTCACGACCCTCAACATCACATCCAAACATCTAATATGAGATAAGGACACTTTTTACAAAATATGAAATCCAAAAAGTACAGAATTGCCCCCAAATAACCCCAAATGACCCACCCGGTCTGGTTTAAACAAAAAATGAACATATCCCGAAATAGGTATCGATTCGAAGGTCACGACCCTAAACATCGCATCCACACGTCTAATAAGAGATAAGGACACTTTTTATAAAATACCAAACCAAAAAAAGTACAGAAATTCCACCAAATAACCCCAAACGACCAACCCGATTTAAACCGAAAATGAACATATGTCGAAATAGGTATCGATTTGAAGGTCACGACCCTCAACATCGCATCCACACATCTAATAGGAGATAAGGACACTTTTTAGAAAATCCCAAACCCAAAAAAGTACAAAAATACCCCCAAATAGCCCCAAACGACCCACCCGGTCTGGTTTAAACCGAAAATGAATATCTGTCGAAATAGGTATCGATTTAAAGGTCACGACCCTCAACATCGCATCCACACTTCTAATAAGAGATAAGGACACTTTTTAGAAAAAACCAAACCCAAAAAAGTATAGAAATGCCGCCAAATAACCCCAGACCACCAGCCCGGTCTGGTTTAAATCGATATTGAACATATGTCAAAATAGGTATCGATTCGAAGGTCATGACCCTCAACATCGCATCCACACGTCTAATAAGAGATAAGGACACTTTTGAAAAAATCCCAAGCCCAAAAAGTTACAGAAATGCCCCCAAATAACCCCAAACGACCCATCCGGTCTAGTTTAAACTGAAAATGAACATATGCCAAAATAGGTATCGATTTGAAGGTCACAACGCTCAACATCGCATCCAGACCGGGTGATCCGTTTGGGATTATTTGGGGGCATTTCTGTAATTTTTTGGGTTCGGGATTCTCTAAAAAGGGTCCTTATCTCTTATTATACATGTGGAAGCGATGTTCAGGGTCGTGACCTTCGAATCGATTCCTATTTTGACATATGTTCATTTTCGGTTTAAACCAGACCGGGTGGATCATTTGGGGTTATTTGTGGGAATTTCTGTACTTTTTTGTGTTTGGTATTTTCTAAAAAGTGTCCTTATCTCTTATTAGACGTGTGGATGCGATGTTGAGGGTCGTGACCTTCGAATCGATACCAATTTCTTCCTAACTTCATTTTCGGTTTAAACCAGACCGGGTGGGTCGTTTGGGGTTATTTGGGGGCATTTCTGTACTATTATGGGCTTGGGATTTTCTTAAAAGTGTATTTATCTCTTATTAGATGTGTGGAA